>NW_026929666.1:0-192500 GCF_032062105.1 Saccostrea cuccullata | reverse complement strand
GTAATCAGCATTGAGTCCTCTACCAAAATTGTGAAATTCATGGCCCTGGGGTCAAGGGTTCTAGTGCTAGGGCCGGGCTAAATAAGTATATAGTAAAAATGCATTATTTCTTTGAAAATCTTCTTCTCTGCTCCTGGGTATTAAATAAACCAACTAAGTGCATAGTTATAATGAGCAAGAGTGCCTCTACCAAAACTGTGAATTTAATGGCCCCAGGGTCAGGGGTTCTGGTGTTAGGGTGGGGCTCTATAGATTATATAGTGAAAATACATGAATTCTTTGAAAATCTTCTTCTCTGATCCTAGGTATTAAATAAATAAACTAAATGCATAGTTATGATGAGCAAGGGTGCCTCTACCAAAGTTGTGAATTTTATGGCCCCAGGGTCAGGGGTTCTGGTGTTAGGGCGGGCCTCTATAGATTATATAGAGAAAATACATGAATTCTTTGAAAATCTTCTTCTCTGCTCCTTGGTATTAAGTTAACTAAGTAAGTGCATAGTTATGATGAGCAAGAGTGCCTCTACTAAAATTGTGAATTTTATGGCCCCAGGGTCAGGGGTTCTGGTGTTAAGGCGGGGCTCTATTGATTATATAATGAAAATACATGGATTCTTTGAATTTTTTTTCTCTGCTCCCAGGTTTTAAATAAACTAACTAAGTATATAGTAATGATGAACAAGAATGCCTCTTCCAAAATTGTGAATTTTATGGCCCCAGGGTCGGGTCTCTGGTGTTTGGGCGGGGCTCTATTGATATTATAGTGAAAATACATGAATTCTTTGAAAATTTTCCTTTCTACTCCTAGGAATTACGCAGGTGAACATACCTATATAGTTATAATGAGCAAGGGTCCTAATCTTCCAGAATTGTGAATTTCAAGGCCCCTGGGTCAGGGGTACCATAGACGGGGGGGGGGGGGAGGGGGGGGGGTGTATTTATATAGTGAAAATGAATGTATTGTTTGAAATCTGCTCCTTGGTATTAATCAAATATTTTTGAAAAGCAAGGATGCCTTTTTAAAAATTGTGCAATATGTGGATCTAGGCCTAAGGGTCAGGGGTTCATGTGTGAAAGGGGCACTACTGATTAGTTGACATGCATTTTTTGCTCCCCTACCCTGCCTTTGGGTATTAAGTAACCAAACTAAGCAACTGCTAAATGTATTGTTATAATGATCAATGGTGCCTCTTTCAAAATTGTGAATGCTATAGCATCTGGCTTTAAACATGAATCAAATTCAGTCACTGGAAAGTTGTTGCATAATGCTCAGGTGACCTATAAGGCCCATGGGCCTCTTGTTTAAATAGAAGAATTATCAATACATGTACACAAATGACCAGATTTTTACATCTTGGGTGTTATCAAGTATGGTCCTGATAGTCTTTTAACGGGGTACTGACTAGTGACTACACATTAAAACCTGTTTTCAAGCTGTTCAGTTGGACCATATGAGTTGAATACTTTTATTTCATAAATGCTGAAATCTGGGTATTTCATCTAGATAATTATACATGTACAACTAAGCTATATAATTATTTCACGGTATCACTGCCATATCTAAAGCGCGGTGCCATTGTGGCCCTTCAGGCCTTTGATTAATGTTCTTATTCATGTATCAATATTTAAGACATTTAGCTATGTACTTGAACTAGCCGAAGTATCTTTCCATCAAAAGCGCTAAAAGGAATACAAGCCAAATGTATTATGTCTACAGTATTACAGCCATGTGAATGAGAAAAATAATGTCTGTTGAAATTTTTAACAGTACGAAATGGCTACTCTTGTGTCCCAGTGGCCTTAGCAGAGGGTCTGGACATCAAGCTCAACACCGCGGTCAGGAAGTGTAATCACACAGCCACGGGGGTGGAGCTAGTGGTCAGTAACGCTAAAAATAACTCCAACCAGCAGACCCTGAAGGCGGACGCCGTCCTGTGTACCTTACCCCTGGGGGTGCTGAAAGAGTGCATCAAGGGGAATGGCCTTAATTGTGTTCAGTTCAATCCACCGTTACCGGAGTGGAAGTCCTCAGCCATACAGAGGATGGGATTTGGAAACCTCAATAAAGCAAGTTTTTTTTTTTTCAAGATCATGCTCAGGAATTTTATTCCTTGATATTCAGTCAATAAGATGCACTTTACCAAAAAAGCATAACTTAAATTGCAACATATAGATTAGAAATAGAAGAGATGAGCATTTTCAAGACCTTTTTATATTATTTTCCAATAATTATTCTTAGCCCCCTCCCCCCTTACACACACACACACCCTGACAGTTTGAAGAAGTTTTCACTTACATGATTGTGACTGTAAGAAGTAAAGATATATATAAGTGTAAATGAAAAATTTCCTTTTAGCAGAAAAAAATCATCATTAATAGACATTTTTCTCCACTAATTTTCGGCTTTGTTTTCTTTTCAAACATTTCTCTTACAGGTAGTGCTGTGCTTTGACAGAGTATTCTGGGACCCTAATGCTAACCTATTTGGTCATGTGGGTAGCACTACAGCCAGTAGGGGGGAACTGTTTCTTTTCTGGAATCTGTACAAGGCCCCAGTTCTGCTGGCCCTGGTTGCCGGGGAAGCGGCGGCCATTATGGAGAATGTTAGTGATGATGTCATAGTGGGGCGGTCTCTGGTGGTTCTCAAGGGTATTTTTGGAAACAATGCAGTTCCTCAGGTAAGTTCTTTTTGTTTGGTTAAAAATATATGCACAAATACATTGAAACTCTTCTGAGCCAAGGGCATTTATGTTAGTTATGCCTAGGTCACATTTAAGCTGATGGTCTGGCGACTAAATTTTTCTGGTCTTGTCGGCTGAAAGAACATGATCAGCCGACACAGTATTGGGTGACACGGAGCAGTCACATTATTTCCTAGGGACACCGATGACTTGGATAAATAACACACAAAATCTTGTTATTTAGAAATCAGCAATTTTTTTTTTCATAGATCTATATTCAGATAGTTGACGTGAGTAATGTTTGCAAGGCAAAGTCGCAGAATCTTATAAAATTGTGACTCAATGTTGAAAATGTGTGCAAAATTTCGTATGGAATTGCTTAAAAACTACAAATGGTGCATATCTAAGCAGCAAAGAATACTTGAGATTTCTTTACATCTTACGGATTAATTATGTTATTTCTGTTCAAAAAATATATATCAATCCATGCATCAAAATTTTGTTTGTTTTATGTATCCTTAATAGGTTAAATATTCACAAGTCGGCCAATCGTCACCCGATCATCGAGCTCTGAGCTACAGTTTGATTTTAATCGTCGGCCGAAATTTTAAACACCCTTATTGTCCAACGACAGACGACCGATTTTATAAACTGACCGCCGAAGGTCAGACGATGTAAGAAGGTTGGTTGACGGATAACTTCAATTGAGGAAATCGGCCACTGACGCAGAAAAATTATAACTTGGACAGATGGACACAAAATTGGTCAGCCGACAAAAAAAGAGGTCAAAATCGGGCAAGACAACGGCCGATGAACTGCCGACTGTCACCCGAAGAACCCCATTTTTGCTTCAAAAACCGTCGGCCGATTGTCGTTTTTGGAAATGTGACTGGGGTTTAAGAATTAATTTTTTGATACGTGAATCTTACCTTTTTTTAAAGTTCTAGACAATATGCAATTTTTTTTTTCAACACAATAAAATATCAATACATGCATCATGAATTGATTGGAAATTGAATATTTCAATCAATTGTATCATGAATCACTTACAAGTTATTTCAGTTGTTTATATTATTTCCATTTTCCATTGTTATATTATTTCCATTATTTGTAGCCCAAAGAGACCCTGGTTACCCGCTGGAGGGCAGACCCCTGGGCTCGTGGATCTTACTCTTTTGTGGCAGCCGGATCCTCAGGTAGTTTCAGCTTTGGTGTACAAGGGAGACATAGGAATCTGAAATACTGTCAAATTTCTTAATTTGAGGGAGCAGATTTTGTAGGTTTAAGAAAAATTTCTGGTTTTAGGGACTTTGCGTTTTTGGTTAAGAAGAATCTCTATATTGAATTACAAAATGCTTATGTTTCCTGTTGGATTTGAATTTGTGGTTCTCTTCATTCCCCTTAAAAAATAATAATAAATCCCCCCCCCCACCTCCTAAAAAATTATGGACTTAATTCACAGTAATTCTTTTAATGTTGACTGCAAGTTCATATAACAGGAAAGTAACCACTATGAATTAAACATAGTCACATTCCTGCTATAATACTGTAAGTTGTTTTAATTCCACGGTGTTAAAATTTCACGATTTCTCAAAAACTACCAATCGCAACGGTTTTAATTTCATGCTGTTAAAAAAATAATTAAAATTTCGTATAAGCATTTAAACGTTTCTAAAACTAATAAAAGCATTCACGATGGGTTTAAATTTACTGAAAAATTAAAAATCGTGAACATAGTGAAATTAAAACCATCGTGATTATTTGCCAATCTACAGTATTATAGGACATTACAAAAAACAGAAAAGTCATAATGTGACACTTTTTTTTGACATTTGATATGGTTTGGCATTCATGACCATCCATCTTTCTGTCTGCCCATCTGTCTGTATGTTTTTGTATGTGTGATTTATAATTAAAAAGAAAATATGAGGCCTAAATCATCACACTTTGTAACCTGAAATATCTTAGGTAACATCAAAGTTTGAATAGACATAAAAAAAAATCTTCAGTAATCTTCACCCAAGATTTTTGATTGTCAGTTCCTATGTACATGTATAAAAACTCATGCAGGATCAATTGTGGAGAAGAAATTGTGCTTAAATTTAGGTCCTGTTAAAAATTCTGTGAATTTTTGATAACATGATAAAAGTTTTGAATAATTACTTTTGGGTGAAGAGTGCATTTTAGATTCTAATTAAAGTACATTTTTCCCTCATTTGAAAAATAAAATGGCATTGGTATCAGTCTAGAAAATCATAGAGCCGACTCAAATTCTATGTTATTATGTAATTTTGTGGCATTTTTCTCTTTTGTTTATAGAGAAAATCTTTGATAAAGAATTTTCCTTTCCATTATCAAATTAAGAGATGGAATCAGTTTTTATTCAACATTTAAGATAAAAATTACATACTTAACAACGATAAAATCTGGTATGATGAAGTGTTTAAAATTTTTTGTGAAAGGTATTGCAGTTTTATTGTAGAAACTTTTGGTAGCTATCTAGGATAAGTAAACGTTTAACTTTCACATTAACACATAAAGTTTAAAGTACATGAAGCAGGGATAAAAAATTTCCACTTTTGTTTTTTCTGTTAATTTTTTTATACTTGGCATGTCATATTCATGGAGGTCATTACATAGAAAAGGTGAATGTTTTCGGCAAAAAAAGAAACAAACATCAGAAGTCAAATCATTAGAAGCATCATGTTTCACAACATTCAACCTAGGTTAATGTATTATGTAAGAGAGAGAAAACTTGTTGGTTTTTCAACAGTGTTCAATGTAGTAGTCAACAAATCAAACTAAATTTAAAAAAAAATATCTCTAAAACAAATCTTTTAATTGAGGCCTATTTTTGTATCTCTGATCAGTATGTGTCACTTACGTGACTTAAATATGGTCTATGTTTCATCTGTTGTAGAAATTGTGTTGAGATTAATAACTAAATGTTTTCAATCTCATTGCCAGGGTTATAAAAATTGCTTTTATTTTTATTTTTAAGACTGTCACTTTAGATATTGTAATTGACGTTTTATGCATAACATTTACATCAAAGCAAAACCTTGAACGTGATAATCAATTTTGGACAACTTTGATTTCACAGGCAATGACTACGACTTGATGGCCACCCCTGTTTCCAATTCCTCTGGCAGTTTACCTCGCCTCTTCTTCGCCGGGGAGCACACCATCAGGAACTACCCAGCCACTGTTCACGGGGCCCTGCTCAGTGGCCTCCGAGAGGCGGGACGTATAGCGGACCAATTCCTGGGGGCCCCTTATGCTCTACCGACACACAAAAACGAAGGAGTGAAGACGTAATATCAAAGAACACTTGTCATTCAAAATCATTTTTAATTCTATTACTGAGACATACCATATGCACTTGGCTGGCATAATTACTCGTGAATGTAGAGGCAGTTTTTTTTCAACATTATCCACCTAGCAATTCCTCAGCATCTAGAGGAGCCAAGATGATTGGCAAAAAATGGCAGCAACAATTACAGTTTGCATTCATAAGATATGGCATTAAATGATCAGCTTTACATGTTGATTTTTTACTAGTAATTACTAGTATGTGAATGGATTTCCATAATCTTCCTTATACACTTAAAAAATGACATGGGTAAAGTTTCATTTCTGTAGTATCACAGTGTGTTTATTTGTTTCATTTTGCTTATTTTCTTCTATGCACACTACACTGTAAAAGTGAGCATTTTATGATCCAATAAAAATGCAAAAATGTACAGTGATTTATTTTTTTTTGCATTCTTCTGATGTTTTGGCAAAGTGCACATTTTTTTCTGCAAAGAGTGCAGAGAGCTGCAGAAATAGTAAAAAAATAATCCACAAATTTTCAATTCTGCACATATCAGTTTGAAAGTAGGGATATTCCAATGCTAGCTATATAATGTTATTTAATTAAGAAATAAGGTATCATTTTTGAGGCGCATCGTTTTCGATGCAGCCTCATTGCGATCACCTGGCAATTCTTTCTTATCTAAACTGCGGCGGCAAAGGACTCAACAATATTGATTCTTAACACGTTATTAAAAATAATATACAAGTTTAATTGTTAATTTTAAACAGCTAATAACATAAAATTTCACACATACATGTTTTTACTTTGAATCAACAGAGGTTACAAAAAATGGAAAATAAACAATTATATATTATACACTGATTTATGTGTTAAACAACTTTATTTTAGGGATTTCATGTACATAACATTTGTTATATTGTGCATTTATATTGGAAAAAGTTAAAAACAAAGTACTTATTTATAAAAGTGCACATAATGAAAGAAACTAAATAATTCAGATATGAAATTATATCAATTTTTTCAAAATCATTACTAGTAATTTCTATATTGACATTCATTATTTCATCTTCCTAATAAAAAGAATAAAAATAAAAAAAAAAGAATTAAAATACATTAAAATCAAATTTTTAAAATATCAATATATCAGACATTGCAAAAAAAAAGAACATGATATATGCCAATTTCAAAGAAACGTTAGTTATTTTTTAATGTTATTCGACATTCCCTTAACATTGATGTTGAATTTCTCTAAGAATTTTTTACAAGGATTATATAATTTGATCACATGTATGGGCACTAAAACTCAAAAAATGTTTTTTATATTTACATTTGTGATTTTTTTAAATTTGCCTGATTGTGACTTTTAGTGTGAAAATTATTTTTCAACCCCTATAGCTACTTAATAAAAATTACGGTGTTTATATGAAGCAAATTGTTATACAGTAAAAAATCCATTGTTATATAAAGCTATGTAAAGTTATAAGCTTAGGATATTTTACAGATATGTTTAAACAACTAAGTTAAGTTATAAAGGATCAGATATATTAAGCTAATTTCTACTAGTTTTAAACATTTTTTACAATGTTATAATTTGCTCTGTTTTTACATATTTTTCGTAGCTAGAAAATTATAACCCCCTAAAGCTACCTAATAAAAGATAGGGGTTATATGAAGAAAATTGTTATAATAAAAAATCATTTGCTATTAAAGTTATAAGCTTAGGATCAGATATATCTAAGTAAAGTTGTAAGGTATCAGATATATTGTAGTAAACATGTTTACAGCTCTTTGGCATCATTTGTCTGTTTACTTGATTAATGTTTTGATACTTACAATACATATATATGTTTGAAAGAGTGACATTTCACAGACTAGTTAATATAATTATTATTTGTGAAAGGTCAACGAACGGTTAGAAAAGAGGAGAAAAGAAGTAATTTTCATGACTAACGATCATAATTTAACGAAAGTGAATTATGTTGGCGATTCCGGAAAACAGTACTTTAATTGTGCCTTTTTTGCATCTGTAGACGAATCTGATAGTTATTGAAAAAGACAAGAAACAAATTCGTTAGCAAATTCTGAGGGAAAAAATTCAGTTGTTTGTTGGAAGAAACAAACGTCTTCTATCGGATTAAAATTTATTGCACATACTCCTGCATTAAATCAAATTAGAAGGTAATGCCACTTTGGCAATTTTTTTTATGTAATTAAAAGAAAGATTTTTGTTGAAAAACAAGTTTATACATTAAGCAGGCAATTCATCTTCTCTGATCAGAATAACAGGTTATTGGTCTACAACTGCGGGGCGATGAAATATATAGGAAATAAAAGAAATGTTTGTGTGGAGCGTTAAGATTTGCATGTTTATTCAGCTGCACCCTATTATCTATTTATAATTCAAAATACAAACGTGTGTGGTAAAGACATTTTTATACATCCCTCTTGGAATGTATCTGTTTTCTGTTCAAATAGTGATTACATGCTTTATGAGCTGATCTTGTTTTAGATAAATTTTAAAAACGTCAATATGTGTTATTTTGTAAAAACGCCTTGAAATCGTAAACTTATAAAATATGAATTTGAAAAATATTTACTACGCCACAAAAAGACAGAATTCTTTTACTCTTTATAAAATATGAATATTAAAAGTCATAAGGTCAGATGTTACCAAAATACAAGACGTGTTTGTGAAAAAAACTAATGCTGCTGCTTGCCTTGCAGTTCATCGTGAAGGTTAAGGTTTCTTAGATGTAATTCAAACTCCGAAGGTCGAAATCAAGAGAACAAGAATATTGGTAGTTCCAATATAAGAATCTGAATTAAGTGATCTTTGAATAAATTATAATTTTTATTCGAAGAATAGGAGGGCGTTCAACTGCTTATCAAATATGAAGGGTTAGAATGCGCTGTAATCATACCCAAAAAGACAAACCAGAGCACACACGGACCTATAAAAACAGAGATGGGATCGGAAGCCACGGAGGAGTAAATATCCTTTATTGGCCGGTCTTACCCCTGTATGTTTCTTGTCATGATCGATGAGAACAGTAAAACATAGACAATTCAGTGCGTAAATAGAGGCCAAGCAATTATTGTAAAAAACGTTAGTCAGCATTCAAATTTTTAATCAGATTTTATTTGCTAAGTTAACTCTTTCTACCGGAGATCATGTCGTGGTTACCCAAACCTCGGCGTTTAAATGAAAGTTTTATGAGTTATTTGGATATTTTACTTGAAAAACACGTTAATGGTAATCTAACAACAAGCTCTGTGATAAACGTGATGACTTTAATTTTTCTATCGTCAACTTCCCTTACTAATGCAGCAATATGCCTTCATCACCTGTATACGGAGTTTATATATCTCAGTTGATTCGATACGCAAGAGCATGCTCTACACATGAAACAATTTCTAAAACGAGGTTAATTACTGACAAACAAGTTGATGAAACAAGAACATCAACAGTCTCGTTTAAAGTCATCATTTCGAAAGTTCTATGTTCGATACAATGACATAGTCAGCAAATGCAATTTATCATTAAGTCAAATGTTGGCTGAGTTTTTTTTTATACTTATTGTTTATTTATACACTGAACTGACAACGAATTTTTCCGTTATTTCCCGATCATGTCAAGGAGCACACGGCGGGTGTGACCGGTCAGCAGGGGATGCTCACTCCTCCATGGCACTTGATCCCACCTCTGATGTTTTGGAGGTCCGTGTTTGCTCTGCTCCAATTTTGTATTGTTTTATGGATTTTTGATCTTGAATACTGTTCGTTATCTCCATATGTTTCATTGAGTAAATATTCCATTAATTTCTATGTAATTAGTAGTGCATGTTACTAGTAATTTATGCTATGACAAGGATTTTCATGGCTTAATAAGATTAAAATTTACCCATCAATTTAAACTTTCAATAAGTACTTGATGGTTCAAGTTGTGTTTGATTTCCATGAAGCTGTTTTATTTCAAAGGTAATGTTGACGACAAACAAGAGCAAACCATATAGACTATTCCTATCATATTTGTGCAAGTTTATGCATTTTATCTCATTTTGTTGAAAGAAGAAATCTAAAGTTAAAAATTTTTGTTATTTTATCACAGAATGGAATAGATTTACCTGGCATTTAAGATTACAACTGCAGCATAAACAACAATTCAATCATACATCACAGGGGTTTAAAATTGGTTGTTGAAAGTATTTGACAACTGTTTTTGTTAAAACAAGGAACACAATCGACAGAGAGTTTTTCAGAGTTTGTATAATCTTTTTTCTTTAGATTCACGTACAAGAACTCAAAGTATATATAGTAAACAGAAATAAACAAAAAATATTTCTGCAAATTTAATATTAAAAGAGATCTTTTTTAAATAAATGTTAGATGAAAACTTCATTGTAAACAAACCAATTAACAAGATAAAAAAAAATCGCTTTTAAAATCGTATGGCTTGATCATGAATCTAATAGTATATTTCATTCTCTTTTTTTTTTATCTTTCAAAATATCCGAATACATGTCCTTTAAAATTTCGAGAAACAAAAGAATAAAAAGTTAATTGAAAAAAGTAAAGATGATCAATATGAATCAACTATTAGATATGATTACTAAATGCACATTCGAAGATATAAAAGCCGATTAATTCTTCGCCATTTTTTTTTTGGTTGTTGTTAATTTTTTGACATTTGAAAAATAAATTCCCAAGGATTGGCTAGGTCAAAGATTTTAGTATTCACATGAAGAAGAATTTGTCTAAAATATTATACGAGAAAAGAAAAAAACACTGAAGAGGCTTTCAACTGGACAATTAGATACATGTATACCGACGACGTATTGTCAATTAACAATGGTTACTTCAAATTTTATGTCGATACTCTACAGCTCAACGCAATTTTTAAACTCACGTGGTTTTTCGCACAAAATAAGGTCATATTTGATATTATTCTTGTAATAAAACTTAGCATAATCGAACTTCAGCACGAGACATAACCCTACATGTATTATATATATCGTGTCAAAGGTATTTATTCATAAAATCATTTCGTAAGTTTTCAAAGTTGATGTTTTAAAGGGGACTTTATTAATGAATGAGATGATGTTACATCTGTATATGATTCTGCAATGGGTATTTACAAAATTAATCAATCGAGCTTTCCTTGATACTATTTAGCTGAAATTTTCAAACCAGTTTTTTTTAGATAAGTATCTTTCTAAGAACTTTGCCCAGTTTCCATATTCGTCTTGGTTTTGTCGAAATGGATCGCCGAAAAATGACAATACTGCATAAAGAAAACATGCCAAAATAGGTTGATAAAGTATATTGTGCCTTAAAATATATTGATTTTTTACAATTGAAAAGAAAATTAATGTACATTGAAGGTCTGAAACTTTGAAAATTTTGCAGTTTGACGTATATTTCATGTTGCTAGATTTCAGAATGTAAATACTTTTTAACATAGGAATCAGTTGAACAGCTGAGAAATACTGTTATCATATCTTGCGCCTTAGAGTCGTGTTCATGCCTAGAAAATACAGAAGTTACATAAACTGCACTTTTTATGTGTCTAGGCAATGCAAAGGACTGCTTTAAAAACAACGGGCACAAATACGACTGAATTTTTTTTTTTAGAAAAGAAGAGAAAACATTTGGAAACTGTCATATCTAGAGAATGCCTTTCATTTTTTTTTTGTTAATAAAAGAATAAATTTTTAATAAAAAAATTTCCTTTTTGTTTATCATGCATTAAAACTCTAAATACTAAATTCACAATTTGAATATGATTTTTAATATCTGAAGCTAGTGGGCTTTCTGCACGCTCAATCTCCTTTCAAATAATCATTTTACCATTTAGCTTTTCCTAACAAAATTCTCCTGGCTTGGTATATTTTTCTTAAGTTTATATTACGTAACATATTCTGAAATTTGTGTTCACCTGTAAACCTTTATTGAATGTGATTTGTCTATATTTTTTTTTCATTAATCCAAGAGCATGTCAAAATCCTACCAATTATCATGTGTGAATTAAGTTTGATTAGTGATTTAAAATCAAAATTTAGTTTTAAATCACTTTTAAGTACTTTTTTTTGTTTCGTTAGTCGTTACACAATTTTGCAAGATAACAATGTGACGTTAATTTGTGTCAAAAACTATGTGAGTTTAAAAAGTGCATGGAGCTCTATATCCCGGAGAGTTTGAGATAAACGATAGCACAACGTCTTACACATTTGTCTCATACTTGTATATTTCACTCGAAAAGGACGTTAATGGTAATCTAATAACCAAGATCTATGTTAAACGTGATGACTTTAACTTTTCAATCGTCAACATCCCTTAGTCATGCAGCAATATACCTTCATCACCTGCATACGGAGTTTATATATCTCGGTTAATTCGATACGCAAGAGTCAGCAAATACAATTTATGATTGAGTCAAAGGCTGACTGACATTTTCATGCTAATTGTTAGTCCATTATCTATGCGCGTGAATTGACGACGCATTTTTTCCCCGTTATTTCCCAATCATGACAAGGAGCACACGGCATGTGTGACCGGTCGGCAGAGTATGCTCACTCCTCCATGGCACTTGATCCCACCTTTGATGTATTGGAGGTCCTTGCTTTCTCTGCTCCTATTTTGTATTGTTTTATGGACTTTTGATCTGGAATACTGTTCGTTATCTCCATATGTTTCATATACAATAGTATCCTCAATGCGTAAAAAGATTAATGTCCATTTCCATATGTTTCATTCAAAACATGTACCACCGTAAATATGACTGTCACTGTAAAATCTTATGAGAATTCTTCGACAACCTGTAAGATGCTAGAATAGAAGAAACAATTACATTTTGCATCCATATGCATTGAGTGACATGGTAGAATCTTCATCATCGTTTTTAAAAATATCGTTGGTGAACTGCACACAAGTTAATCAGTATGTAGTATGTACACGGATTTCTTTCATTTTTTCATACCCCTTGTAGAAAAAGATTTTTGTTCACTTAGTAGTTTAAAGTTCCATTTAAATATTTCCATTGTATCGCTACGTTAGATTTTATTTGCTCTCTTGCAACGTTTTTTATGCATGCATATTACAAATGCATGCAATCTGTCATCTGATAAAACAAGCGACAAAAACAATTTCGTTTTAACATTATGTATTTTTGGCATTTCGGTGGAATGCACATTTGTCTCTCAAGAGTACAAGGAATCACAAAAGCAACAGAGCTCCAAGGAATGACAGTCTGTTATACAGATGTCAATTGTAAATTACGCATTGTAATCATCGCATCTGAACACGACGGAGTTTGCATGTTCTGAATAACGTGAAGGTATTTTTTAAAGGATAGATATGAAAGATATTTAAAAGAATAGAACTGATATTATATAATCTTTTTTGTAGAATAGATGGACTATGTATCAGTATGCTTGAAACAGACCGTATTTGTTTTACTGGGGCATTTCAATGATTTGCATCATTCAGGATATGGTTAGCACCAATATTATGCACAGTCGATGGACTTCTAAATGTATCATAGTAACAAATGGATTTGAAGTCGGCAGTGACAAAAACTTTTAAAGTAAAACCCTGTTTTTAGAAAATTTTAGTACTTCACATTTTTACATGCTAGATTTGAGAAAACATCACTAAAGGATCGATAGCTATAACATCTTGTTGATATGAGATAATATAAAAATTGCCTCCACGTGAACTTCTCAACAAAAACAAAAATCATTATTCAGATTGCGATATTCTGTATTGGAAGGTCGCAAATGGAGTTTTATGAAGAGACTTACTTTTACAATAGACGACTGACTTTTACAATTTAAACAGAGACCAACTCCAATTACTTAAATATAAAAGTCAGCTGTCGAACGTAAAAGTAAGTCTCTTCATCAAACTCCAATGCTAAAGTAGCAAAACTTAAGCATTTTAATGCCCCTAATCGAAGGACTGGGGACGTATTGTGTTTGCCGGTCCCTGTCTATCTGTCTGTTTATCTGCCTTTTTCTTTTTGTCCGCAAAAAAACCTAGAAGTTACCCATAACTTCTGATCTTTTGGGTCCATGGATTTCATGTTTCTGAAGTATGTCTTGTGACTTTACCTTTCTATAGGTATAAACATACCTAAACTTTGGACTCACTTTTGCAAATCGTACCGTTTGAACGGTTGTTGCCAAGGCTTTCATTCTTTACCATGTGTATATCTTTTGGATAACCATTTGCTTGAGCAAAAATATTTTTGTATCTTTTTACTTTGGCTCACATTCTTTTTACTTTAACACTTGCTTGAGTACAGATAATTTCGATCTTGTTACTTTTTTAAACTTAGTCAAATGATTTGAATGGTTGAAGTTCGGGCTATCATATTGTACGAGTGCAATTCTTCTGACAAATTCATTGAGTGACAACAATTTTGACATTTTTCACTTTTGAGTTGGAGTCACCTTTCGGAAAACTTTAACCTTCGAAATAGCTTGTGAACTCTTGGTAATTTTTTTTTTATTTTGCAGGATTTTCATTGTGACAAGATTTTTTTAATCCCCTAATCTATTGCACTTTAGAAACTTTTATCTTTCCCAAGATTTGCCATATGGGGACATTGATCTGCAGCGTTTCAAAAATACATTTGCTCCACTAATGATGCTGACCTTAATCGACCCATGCTGACAGATAGATAGAAAATTATAATAATATGTTATATATGTATAAGACAAGATCACCACCTAACTTTGATTTTTTAGTAATTAGTAAAATAAACGTGTAAAATTTTATCGTACACGATCTGATATAGTATTGTCTTTATATACAGTGGATAATCTCTTTAGTATAGATCTATATAACTACCCTTAGATAAAGATGGATGAAAAGGGCGAAGATAAACCCCAACACTGATCAAACTCATTAATCGAGTAAAGAAAAGGAATTGCGAAGAGGGGTTGAACATGGACACTTTGAGCTCCAAAGGTAGAATCAGACGCCCACTAGAAGTAAACATCCCCTATAGACTTGTCACACCAACCGTGAGCTACGTATACTGATAATGTACATTAATACGTATGGTCTGAGTAAAACTTGATCTGATAATTAGCAATGAATTTATTCTTTTCTGATGATGATATCTGTAATCTCTGAGTAAAAGAAGTAAACCAGGTTGATGTATTTTATTTATTTGTATCACTATTGGAATCTATTTCGGCCTTGCTAAAAGTTTTGTTAAATACATTAAAATCTTTTAAATCTTTTTCTTTATGGAATTCACCATCACCTATGTTAAACTTAGAATTTTATTAGAATTTATATTTTTCTTCCAAAGTTTTACTTAATTAATATCAAATATATTTAATATTTTTTTTAAAGGTGAATAATTACAAGCATAATACATTTAAATGTTTTATATATTGGTGATATACTGTTTTCCTGAAGAACGCAAGTTATTGTTTCTTTTTCAAAATTCACAGTGCAGATTCAGTGAGTCACATCCTAATATTACGAGTTTGTTATTGAAGAATTTGTTTATCCATAATCTTACATCTGGATACAAACAGAAAGTCTATACATACATCGTATTCTGTTCTGCCCTGTAATAACATCTTGCTTCATATAACACACGCAGCTGTCATGTGAAGTCAACCGTGCAATGCACTTGTTTTAAGTTCTGATTTAGAAACGCGGAAGCCTTTCTGCAACGGCTCTACTGGTATCGATCAATTGATGCCCTGGACATGCAAAGAGGAAGCGATGTCTACATTGAACTAGGCTCAAAAATACAAGGCATGTGTTGAGATTACACAATGAAGAAAAACATTTAACCACAATAACAATTTCAATCTAAAGAGGTAGGGTAAATTTACTCTTTTACCTTTCAAATTAAATCAGGACATTTTATCTGGAAGAAAAAAAGTCTTGGTTGTTTTTTTTCCTTTTTCCGTTTTTGAAATATTGTTTGTTTGCCCTTTCCCGACTATAGGTAAGATTAGCGAGTCGGTGGGTGTGTGAAAAAATCCTTTTTTCCCCAAAAGAATCCAAAATAATCAGTATGTTGGGAGAGGGCAATCAAACAACGTTAAAGATTGCCTACATGTAATTAGCTTTTTTTCATAACCATTAACATTTAGTTTTATACAAATCCACTATTGTAAATGGTATATTTTTTTTTTACTAAATACATGTATACGATTTGAACACAAATGAGAAATTTTGTTGAATGGACCATTTTCATTCTTTTTTTAAAAAAGATCTTTTGAAGTTTTAAAAGTCATTATCATTAATTTGTATACATAAGTGTATAAGTTAATTGTAAAATGTGCATACAAAATCTTATCGTTGTATAACATTAGCCTTTGGATCACACTATTTAATTCAATGGATTTTCAATGCGTGATTTCAAACTATTTACTTGATTTAATTGCAAGAACCCTAAAGCAATTTCCTCTTGCATAATTGTTCACCTGTTATTGAACATGCATTTGATTTATTTGTTGATATTACATGTACTCTTGTAATCCCTTGTTTTTCATTTGAGTATATTTTTATTTGAACGAAAAAACGTATGGTTCTAATAAGCTATGGGGAAACTATTCTTTTGAACACGTCTCATGTTAACTTTGTCGATTCAGTATAAAAACACTGCGTAAAAAATCCTCTGACAATTAAAAATCAAACATTTTTTCTAAGTTATATCACTAGCCTATGATTTACAGTGTAATTACCTATATTTTTTGTGAACTTTTATAACTTCTGTGAGAAAATTATTGATTTGAAATTGTTGAATGAATAGTTCATGAGTAAAATAGTTAAAAAAAAACTTTAAGAATCTCTCTCTATTTTTTTTTCATAGATTGCATTCTCTATTAGCCTGACAACAAAATGTTAGCGCCTCATTCTTCATAACAATTCCTTAATAAGCTTTAGAAGAAAGGTGTTAAATTATCATTGATTTTGGTTTTTTTTCTCAAAATTTTAAATTTTTAATATAAAGAAGTAGATCTAAATAAACATCATTATTTCCTTTGTACCAATAAAAATTTTTTAAAATTTTTAATATAGATAAGTAGATCTAAATAAACATCATTAAAAATAAAAATAAAAATGCAATGTAGCTTGTAACACATTTGATTGGTTAGTCGTGTAAAATCCGACTTGAGCCGGGAGTAAATAAAACGTGACGTCACAATGCATAAATTCTCTATGATAAAAACCAAATAACATGACGTCACGATGCCTTCGTATAAAAAATAAAAGCATTTTTATTGGTACAAAGGAAATATATGTAAATTCATTTTCCTGGTTTAATCAAGCTGTACGGGGATTTACCCCGGGTTGTATTCCATACACACTTCGGCCTTTGGCCTCAGGGTGTATGGAATAAAACCTGTATGACACCTTTGATTGAACCTGGATAACTAAGTATTCATGAGTTTTAGAAAAAAAATACTATAGTACTTCTATACACGTACCAGTAAATTTTGTTCAGTTAAAAGTAAGATATGCTTAAAGGTACTCTGAAGTATGCTATACAGAGACAATCCTATTTGGGTACAAGGGAGTGGTGGTACATACTTTACTGCTTATGCCTCCTTCAAAAGACGCTTATAAGGATACATTAAAAACAACGGGTCCATTGGCCACATCGCTCACCTTAGCACATTGGCAAGGGAAAAAAGCAAAAATCACTTCAGTATTGAGACATTTACATGGAGAGGGGACTTGAATTTTAAACTACCCGATGATGCTTCCATATATCAATATATGGCTTTGCTGTTTTTGATCAGATGAATTTTTCCTATTTATTCGTTTGATCCCATTGTGGCCCAGCCCTACCCCTTGGGGCCCTCATTAGTTTGACTTTACACTACCTGAGTATGACTCCATATTAATTTGACTTATTTTTTTTTCTGTTCTTGAGAAAAAGATTTTTTCCTTGATATTTCTATATGTAAAATGTTGATCCTCCATTACATGAAGACGCTTTCATATAAATTTGACTAATCACAGCTTTGTTGTTCACGAGAAGAAGATTCCTATGTATTCCTATGTCCAAGTCAGCTTTGTCGGTTAAATTCTATGGAGGGAAAATAGTTTCATGGTAGTCATAATGAGTACTGGTGCATATATTCATTCAAAAAATTGGTAATTGTATCATTTTTAAACCTTTGATTAGTTAAAAATATTTATAGTTGACTGTAAAATCACATATTTCCGTTAGATCAAATTTTCAAGAATTGAGGAAAATTTATGGTATGCGAGGATTTGATTTCGTGGTTGGAAAACGTTTGGTAGTAATGCATATATAAAAGTTTATATTCCATGGTGGTCATAAATTCAGGGGTCCCTCCATACCTCGAAAACAACGAAAATTAGCCCCACGAAAATTAATAATTTCACAGTATGTGCATCATATTTCAGTTGTATTGAAACTTGCTGGATTTTAGTAGACCAGTTAGCCATGCGTCTTTCAACTCTTCCTAATCCTTTACAACCACATGCTACTTCTCACCTTAATATAGAGTGTTACATGATATGATCAGGATGTTGAAAGATATGATGTTAATACTTATAGGATTCATGAGAAGAAATCCTGTATTATGACTTGTTGGAGTGCAATATTACATCAGGCCAATGTAATCAGTGTCGAACACAGACGCCAAGGATTGTTGTGTGTTCTTTGGGATAAGCATCAGTTCATACCAGTGTCCAGAAATACTCTATTTTCGTGTTGACGTGTCGCTATCTGAGTTTTTTCTTCATCCCAAATACCAGGGCCAAAAATACTGGAATAACATTACACAAGTAAACAGCATTCACAGGCGTTCTTTTTCAAGCAAGGCTCATTAAGAAATAAATATATCATCTTTACTTTGCTCACGTAAATAACAGGTGAAACAAATTGAAAAGAAATTAATTGTGTAACCTAGAAACGCGTAAATGAAAAGAATCTGTTTTATGTTTGTAAATGTGGCGAAACTATTGGCATAAGAAGTTTTGAGCTATACGGAGGTTCTAATAATTTCAAGTGTTGGTTATATGTTGACATTTGAACACAAGTATTTCGATGGTTATGCATCACGCAAAGAATCCATTTCTACTCTAAATCATGCAAATTATCTTTTAGCAACTTGAATTCCCCAAATCTCTTTTAATTTGACTCCCCATAAAAGAAAAAGAAGAATATGAATTTCATAGAGGAGTTAGACCTTGAGGTATAGATATTGAATCACTGACATCATTTCTTAAATGATTTTTAAACTAAAATATTTTTTTCATCATTTGGCAGATCTAGTTTTAAGTTTACCGGTTATTAGACTTAGGCAAGTAAGTGAAGTTTGAAGAGATTGAAAACTTTTCTTCAATAGCTTTGTTATGCTAACATTTATCTTTTTCTCATGCGTTTGCTAAATTTGCAACATGTTTTGTTTGTTTGTTAAAGGAATCAAGATTTTTGGTTGTTTTCCTTTGAATTTTGATTTTTTGTTTGTGTTTGTTTCAATCTGTGTTTGTTTAGTCAGCTAACAGAATTTAAAAATGTATTGTTCTATTTTTGGATACTTCTAATGAAAAAAAATACCACAATAAAAGAGACAGGTATCAATAGCACCTGTTATACGGGAAACCTACAAAACACTATTGTTTTTATCAAGCAGACAACATGCCTTTATTTACGGAGATATTTCTGGAGTTGTCATATGCTTTCTGCAAACACGATGCTGCTTGCGCAATTGATCTTCTCATTTTCATTGTTGCGTGTTTTTCTTACGAAAGATTTTTAAACTGATACCACATTGAATTAAATTTATTGAAGATCAGATTGTCTAACTATGAGAAAATGACAGTTATGCGTATTGTTTTGATGATGATGATGATGATGATAATGAAAGGGAAGGAGAAGAAGAGGACAGACAACGAAGGTGGAGGAGGAGGAGAAGAAAAAGCACGAGTACGAGTAAATAAAAGAAATAATTCTGTCTTGAAAGAAATGACGTAAAATCTGTAATGACATGAACGTATTTAAAAGCATGGATGTTTTCCAGTTTTTCCTAAGCATGTTCCTTAATTGTAAAGTGAGTTTCCCATATAAAATTTACAGAATGCAAGTCTTTGAATGCACATTCAAAGCAGGATCGGGAAATGAAAGAATTAATCCGTATAACATATAATATATAACATATAAAGATGTTGAGCTTTTTTGTCTTAGAAAAAGGCATTTTTCCCAGACAGAATACAGAAAATTCTATTCTACTTGAGCTTCCTTCAATTTTATAACATGGGCTGTTCCCTTGTAATAATTTTCCGTGACTGCTTTGAGAACACAAGCACTATAGTACTCACATTTTATGACAAGCCCAACGATATGGGCAATTCAAAGATGTTCTGGAAACAACAAAACTACTTGTATTCTGATTGAAGCACTCTAGTTGTAACAAGATGACATGTGATAATACAACAAGTAGAAATATGATTCATGTGTTACTCTTCTTTCCCGAATATTCTGGTAAATTGGAGATAAAACATCAGTTAGATATTATAACGATTAAACAAGGATAATTTGAGAGGGAAAATGCTGCAACGGGCGTTAATTTACTTTTAAGTAATGTTAAATATTTACCAAATGTATGTGCTGTTATCAAATGCAAATGCTATTATAGCAGATTGAACGGCTGCTTTATGCCAGTGGCCTGTTCTGTGTTCTATGAAAAACAAACCAAATGCAGATTGGGACGTTAACATGCTATTCTGACAAATAAACTTAAATCCTGCAAAGCCCAGACTTCTTTTTTAACGATTCCATGTTGTTGTGCATTTGTAATGATCTATTTCAGCAACGTTTACAATAGCAATGCTTAACAATAGCAATGCTTAAATTAGGATCTGACACTGCGTCCAGGGCATCACTATGCAT
Organism: Saccostrea cuccullata; assembly: GCF_032062105.1. Taxonomy (NCBI): domain Eukaryota; kingdom Metazoa; phylum Mollusca; class Bivalvia; order Ostreida; family Ostreidae; genus Saccostrea; species Saccostrea cuccullata. Next base: position 171,599 of record NW_026929666.1, on the reverse strand, counting down.
GTATTTTGCTATTTACATTTTGATGGTAAGTCTAATAAATGTAAAATTGATCAAAACATGTTTTGAATATACATATACAAATAAATAACATTGCAATCATTTGAAGTGTAAAATGTCAAAATGCATGTGAGTGAATAGTAAACTGACATATTGCCTAGACGCATGGAGGATATCTTAATGTTATTAGAACTAGACAAAATATGATTTCAGGTGCTTTTTATTACAACTGTCTGTTTAGATTTTGGAGAAAAAAAAATCCTAACTGGCTTTGTCGTAAAACACTTAGATTTGTTCACATATGAAGACATGAATTAGTAGAAATAATCGAATTCAATATTCACTCACATGCCCAAGGGAATTCAGAATCAATAAGAGAAAAAATATCCCCTGTGGACCGAATATGTTCACATTGAGGTCATTGTTTTGATTGGCTAATTTCAATTCATTGTAGGATGAATGGCCTAGCTTATAATCAGTCAACCTTTAATCGCTCAGAAGTTTTAAAGCAATTGTCATTGTCTTTGTATTAACCATAGTTGCAACTTTTAACTAGACATTGATGATTCTGTAACATCAACTTATTGGTCATTAAACTGCCCACTTAATTGATTTATTATACACAGAACATGCACTTGCGTATGTTTTGTTGATTGCAACATTTCACGAGCTATAAGAATTTTTGCTTAACCAATTGCTTTTGTTTTATATTTTCACCTTTTTATGTAAAAGTTTTTTTTGAAAATTAAACGATCCTTTTAAAGCAAAAAAAAAAAAAAAAAAAAACATTTAACGATTTTTGCACAGCACGGGCTTTTATCAGCCGATTCCTTTAAGCACTCAGTTTCTGATTGAAACACACTAGATGTAACAAGATTGCATTAGATTATATAGCAAAAGAACTTATGATTCATGAACAACAAGATTTTCGATAACTGGATGAGCTCACTTAAGAATTTTGAAAGGCTCAGCAGTTAATTGTTCCAAAATATCAAAGCATGTGAGGAATATTTCAACTAAGCCCTAAATGTTTAATAATTTCCAAATGCAAAAGTTGCAATACCAGGTTAATAATTAGCTTTAAGTAAATTAATATCCTGAACTGCTGTAGCAGCTCCTTAGTTCCATTTTATTATAATATATTCGCAAACATGCATGCAATCGAAATCAACCAAATGCTTGCTGTGTAAACCAACTCTAAAATCAACATAACAACATAGGGGTTAAAAAGACTTAAATAAGTGGTCAAAATCATGATTTTATGATGAAATTATCTTGGGTATTAAAGGAACTCTCAATGATCAGAAAGTAAAAACAACGCACAAAAAATAAGAACAAGGTTATTAAGATACGATATATAGATTTTCCATATGATGGAAAGTTCAAATAATTGGTTGAATATCACTACGTTGAACTCTATATAACCCTGTTTCAACACAAGTGCTATATTCGTTAATGAAAAAAATTGTCGACAAAATAATTTTAAAAAATCGTACGACAATCAATTTTCCCAAATTTGCTCCCTTTTTTACACAATCATCCTCCTCGCAGACGTCCATCTTTTTGCGCACTGAAAATTGTAAAAATAAAATTAAGATTATAGCATGTACATTTCTGATAAGACGTCTTTGAAATGTTTTTAACGCATGTTAACAGCATGTCGGTTCAAGGTTAGTAAATATAGTGTATATGTATTTCGCAGTGTATAATGTCCATCAAAATGCTTTACATTCTATGAAAATAGCGCTACGCAGACCAATAAGTTGAAAAGAACCCATAGAATAATGTTTTATGTGGCCTTCAAATTTTTTTTTCTTGTAAAGGATGTACGGTTTATTAGAGAAGTTTTTTTTATGCTACCAATTGTTTCAAATAAGATATATTTAATAAATATTTTGATAATTTGCTATTTCATTTGCAAAACATCTAGTAAATAGGAAAGAAAAAATAAAGCAAAAACTTTTTTTCTTCTTTATATGAATAACAAAATATTATGTGTGGATACTGTGCTTTATAATATAATGAATATGGACAAGAATACGATAATGAAAATTATGTTGCACATGAATCGATGAATGTCACTTCCTTCAATTAAAATATAAAGTCTGTTTAAATGATAATGCTAGTCAATACTTTTATCACATGTTTAAAATCAATAACTTCACATTCCTCACGTACATGAACATCTAAGTTGTTCATCGTTTCTTTCTTTCTAAAAGTTCAGATACGATTTCTTTGTCTTATTCACATGGTAGGGGCACGTGACCTCCATTTCATTTCTAAGCCTCGAATTGGATTTCGGATCTGGAGTTTTGCTTTAATGGCGGGATTCTGCATAAACTTGGAAATTTTTTCTCTCTTCTTATGTGTCAATTTCACTTGCCTACAAACTGAAATGTAAGCATTTGTCACCGAATTATAACTTTCACTTGCAGAAGTCTCAAAGAATAAGCAGTTGTACTCGGCACAAAACTGAGTAGCTTCAACATTTGTTACAGTGCACATATGCACGAGATCACTTTTATTAGCTATGAGTGCCATGACGGTTTTACTATCTGTCTTCTTGGCAATTACATAATCAGCAAATTCCTTCAATTTTAGAAAGCTTTCTCTATCGGTAATGGAATAAACCATCATAATTGCATCCGCCCAAACTATTTGGTCGTCTTTGATTGTGAAGCCGTTGGCCTGAAATAATGGGAAAAAATATAGAATTGTCAAAAATATGAATAAATTTTATTAGTACATGTAAACATTGAAGTCCTCCATCATGAATAAATGCAATTTTGTTTTTGCATTTCTTTGATCGAAAATCATTAAGGAACAATTGGATTGATACTGGTTAGAAAAGAAGAATTTTAATGAAAATAACAAGGTACACTGTATAATTAAAAAATCATTTAGGTCACTATGCCCTTGATGACTACAAAAAAAAAAAAAAAAAAAAAAAAAAAAAAAAAAAAAAAAGATTTAGACGAATGAATAATTTAAATCCATACTTAAATAAAAGGTTTTTGTTGCAATGATTGCTGAGCGAACAAAACGAAATGAGAAATGATGTTGGTCAGTTCAGTGCGATAATGGAATGGTTTGTGAGATGTTTGGCTGCTTTGAATTAAATGACATTAGCGTTCAAATATAAAGGCCGGTATACACGGTAAGATTTGTATTATAAGATTTGTATTAAAATATAAAATCTTACTGTGTATACACTCTTAATACAGTTTATCATAAGATTTTTCGAATCTTATAAAACTATTAAGAACAGAGCAATGCTCTATTTCCTAATTAATACAAGTCTTAACATACCTATCACTTTCAACCAATGAAATGTTATGACACAAGGGGTCATCCTATTTTTATCATTACTAAAAAAGCACATGGTAAATAATAATGGTTGACTTTACAAGTAAAGACATCGAAAAACTCGTGTCTTAATGGGAAGGAGAAAAGGACTTGTCGAATATATCAAGCAGTGCAGAGTAAGATGATAGACACTGCTATCAGAACCTCATCCTCCAATTTTATTACTTTGACAGAGAGAGATATATGGCGGGGAAAAACACGTTGAAATACGTAGTTTATTTACAATCTTATAAGATATGTATTAGCGTGAGTACGGGAAAGTATTATAATACAAAAGTATTATAATACTTGTATTATACTACAAATCTCATCGTGTATACCGGCCTTAAGATGATGTAAAAAATAATATTTATTGCTTTAAATATTTGTTTAAAGATGTAGAAAATGTAATAAAAATCAACCCAATTCTTAAAAGGGTTAGGGAGTTTTACTTCATTTAGTTTCTTTTATGAACAATTTATAAAACGACTGCTGTGTTCATGCTGAGCGCAAAAACCCCCCAATAATATTCAGTTTCAGCAAGATAAATAAAAAAATATCAATTTGATGGTTATCATATAAAAATAATTAATGTTATCTTCAAGAATAAATACAAAGGATTACGATATCTAATCAAAATGTACAGGTTGATATACAAGTCGAAATATCAAAAAGTGTATATTTACAAGAACACATAATTACATTCTTTCATCATCCAACATGAAACAGTTCAGGTACAGGTGTACTGATATAAAGATCATTAAGCATTGATTTTATAGTTGTATTTCTCTGGCGAGGTCTACAGTTTGGAGTATACCCTAGATCTCATTTTTTTAAGCTTTCATCTAAATCATGTCGGTCAGATATTTAATGTCTATTCTGCTGTTTGTGAATATTTACCGCAAATTTAGAACTAATAAAATATAAAACATGAAAGATACACAGTGGTTTCTTGTAACCATGGAAACATTTATGAAATTATATAGATGAGCATTATTTACAGTAAAATCATAGGATAGTTTCAAGAAGATGTGAAGAGAGCCCGTTTTGATTTACATGTAAAAAAAAATATCCATTTTTAATCATTATCAATATACATATGTGCATCAAGAAATGTGTCCTTCTTTCCTTTTAAAAAATCTTTTTTAATGCTTGCAATACAGATAGATGTAGTTTAATTCTGGACAAGTTAAAAAATGGAATTACAAAAAATGTACTAAATGTCTTGTGAGAAAATATTTTATCTTAATAAACTTCTGATCTCTCTTAACTGAAATGAGCCTTATTAAGCAACTATAAATCAAATTTATTTGATTGAGATAACGCTTCCTTTATTCCAGCACCTAAAATCAGCATGGGAACTATTGAACTATTGATATTATTTCAATTTAAAAGAAAAATGCATTATAAAAACATACATTGTCTATTTTCTGGCGCCTCTTATGATCCCTGATTATCTTTATACGACAAACAAAAGTGTAAAAATGATCATAACTATGCGATAATTACGTTAAGTAACTCGAATGTCTCTGTAAGCCATTAGTATCGCCTAATAACTATTGGATTTGAATCTTTCCATCTGAAAACTTGGCACTGATGCTATCTAAATACACTTTCCGTGATGGTTAGATAAATAAAGTTTTTACGTGTTTGAAAAAATATGCCAATAATCTATGGGATATCTCTAAAGACTTCTTTTCCAGATATGTAAATCGATTTTGTGAACTTAATGACATTCCGAATTTTGCGTAACACCTCGTCCTAGTTTCTCTATTCATCTCTAGAAGGCGACTAAAGCCTAAAAAAAATCTTAGTGATATATTTTTTTTCTTTAAAGAGACACTTAAATTTATGAAATTAAAAAAATGCTTTTTTATTCGACCAACAATTCAAGGTGAAAATATCAAGAACGGTGATCAATTAAAAACATGTATATATAATTCATACAAATCTGTGCAAAGGACATTAAACACAGACCCTTGAAATTCCATAGGTGAGATCTGGCCCGAATACTATAAACTGAGAAAAGACTTAAGTCAAAATTATGATTTTGAATAGCATGTGATTTATAATACATACAATATTGAAAATTTGTAGGATGGTACAATATTCCAATTTAAACATATGGTAAAAATTTTCTTTTGTAATCAAAATTATTTCAAATGTTACATAGATTTGAAATTTTGACTTAAGTCTGTTCTCAGTTTATGGTCTAGGGACCAGGTGTATTGGAGGAGTAAGCATCCCCTGCTTATCAGCCACATCCGCCTTGAGTACTATGTATTTATCATATAAACGAAACATTCCATAGTTAAATTCAATATAAAAACAAAGGCCTAAAAATTCAGCAAAATACTACCCAGCGTTAAGTTATTTTACTTAAAGGTCATGATACCAACTTTATTATTTACGAAATTCTGAGTTTTAAAGACACTGTTGAAACCCCTGTAGGAACAACTTAAATTCCAAACCAACTTCAAAATTTATTATTTAGAAAAAATTGGACATGCTCGGAGCATCTAATCGAGTGTCGAATTAGTTGGGAGATGTAAACATTAAATGTAGGTGATAGGGGATAACACTTCAAAAATATGGGAAGCTGACCATTAAAAGTCAAATGCTACTTGTTTGCTATACAATATAGTTGTCAGTTGAATTGGCTCCTACTGTCTTTAGTTAGAAAAAAAAAACCCATTCAAAACATTCTGTGGTGTCTTTAATTTCACTATTAAAATTTTACATCGAATCAACATATAATTGAAACTTATGTTACTTGAAAATACATTGTTAACATTAATTAATGTTGATTTGAAGGCAACAGCAATAAAGTGTGTTTTTTTTTTTTCATAGAGGTGTTTGAATAAATTCTGCCTCATAAGAACATAAAAATAGGTCACCAGCTGATTGCATTCAAAGTATGATACTTTTGTTTATATGCCATCTGTCAGCAGAGGATAGATATTTGCTGGAAGACCCGGTCACCGAAGACTACATAAATGTTGTCAATTGAACTCTAGCGTCCTTTTAATATCAATGCAAGATATAGCTGTTCAAATGCAGAAATGAATTATATCTTCATATCATTATTCAATAATATTAACATGATTTTCCTATTTCCAAACCTCAACATTTTGCTGTTCACAGAGAAATCTAAAATTTGTTTAAATCAAGAGAAAAATGCTTTTTTTTTTATTTCGTTGAAAAAATTTACGCCCTTCAAAACTGCCGTGGTCAAATGTAAGAGGGTGACGTATATACGTTAAATGACGATGAAGTGTACACAACCATTGCAGGAAAAAAAAGTCCGTTCCTTATTACGTTTATTTTTACGTTAATTTTTCAGGGGTACCAATTTTTCATTAAATTGAAACTTTTACAGAATCACAGTAACGTACATGTAGTTCATGTCCTTTACTATTTTGATCTGGCACTTATTTCTCGACTCCCATAGCAAAACATGGGCATTGCTATTATAATCATATTGAAATATTGAAGGCAGGGTATCATTTTATGAGCTCAGTGCTCATGTATAAGCTAGTTTTCAGTGTTTTACCACTGTCTATTACATAAAGGAAAAAAAATTCCAGCAAAATCTTTCTACCATATGCTGACTACAAACACAAGTATCATACTTTGAATGAAGCTTTGAAGTGTAATTCTATCATTACCGTGTCATAATAAGGTTTCTGATACATGCATCTGTTTTAAGCCAAGGAAAAACAGCATACGATTATTATTATTATATTTTTTACTAATTGTATAGCTATCTCTATCAAGATACAAAATATAAAAGCATTATCAGCTCAAACAGTATATATACATTGCTAATACTGCTCTTGGATCAAACTACACAGCGTCCTATATTTTTGTTAATGTATTCTACAAATTGTATGGAGAGTTGAGATACAACTCAGATGATAAGGATATGAGTTTCTTATACTAATTGAAGTTTATAAATCTGACATCAGCTTAAATTCATCAAATTCTTCACGATTATTTATATCTAGCTTGTATTAATTAGACCAAATAGCACTTCATCCGTTTCAAACAGACTGCACTGTCTGGAGTATTCGAAGAACATAGGACAGTGTATATATAAAGTGCCATAAGACTGTTCTTCTCTTGTTTTTGTATATAATGATCTAGTTAAACATTTTCCCTTTCTTTATATTTATTTTGATGATTAAGTATTACCTGCCAGGCAGTGTCTAGGATATGTACTGTGATCGTCTTTCCGTCCAATGAGCACTGTTTAGTGTATATAGCCTCTGTAAAAAAAATATAAATAAAATTTAAGTTTCAAACTAAAACAGTGTATCCCTGCTCCGCTTTAGACTCAAAAAAAAAAAAAAGAAAAGAAAAAAAAAACAACATTCTCTGTCTTGTTACGTTTTAATAATCATCTGTGGTATACATAGATTGTAAAAGCCTGTTTTATTTTTAAGTTCTATTTTCTGAAAAAACAAAACTTTGACAGTTTGATCTATAAATGATCAAAATATTCAATGAGAAGAAATGAACTCAACTTTGATAAACTATCTTTATCTATCTAAAAAGAATAAAACCAGTATGCACCACATGTAATAAAACCTGTAGTAAATATATTTTTCGAAAATTTAATGGATAAGACCTTGAAAAGTTTCTATCAGAGTTTTTTCAGTGCGTTCATGAAGAGCAGGGCGCAGATTAATTTTTAACGAGATTTGTTTCCTCTGGGTCTTGCTAAACTTGACACTAACAAGCTACTTATTAAATATCATGCACTTAACACTTGCGTATTTCATTCACTTTGTCAGTAATAATCTATTTTCTTGCTGGTGTCTCAGACAATAAATTATTTTGAAACTAGTGTTTTATGTTTTATCAAACTTTCTTGAAACAAACAAATTGATGAATATAGATTTATATGTATGACGTTTATACACTAGAGGGTTTCAACCTTTTTTTTTTTTTTTTTACATACCTCTGACATTCAATTTTTTTTAACTTTTAATCAAAAATTTTTATTCCATATAAATAAGGCTTTTCTAAAAATAGTTCCTGTGGATTCAATCGAGAGTTCATTGTACGTGCAAAAATATATAACAGTTTACATTGATCAAGGATTTTTTTTTACATTGAAATTAAAACCAGGAAGAGGCTGTGATATTTTTAAAGGTGGACCACTATATACCACTATACTTTCACTACACCTTATCTACACTATATAGCCTACTATTGTGGTTTGTTTATAGCGTATAATTCTTACATAATGAATATACGCGAATTAAAAATTTGGCGAACAGTCAGACTCGCGAAATTAGAATGGAAAGTAATTTACAGTTCATTAATTCTTTATTTTAGATTATAATCTTTAATCTGAAACATATGGAGAGAACGAACAGGATTCAAGCTCAAAATTCCATTAAACAATGCGATTTGGAGTATACAAGAACATCAAACATCAGAGGTGAGATCATGTGCCATGTAGGAGTGAGCACCCTCTGCCAACCTGTCACACCCGCCGTGTGATCTTTGTCATGATCAGGGAAAAATGGGAAAATCCGTCGACAATTCATTGAGTAATAAATTAATATTCTTACAACTAAAATGGAAAACGCCCGTCAGCATTTGACTAAATGATAAACTGTATAATATGCTTACAAGATCATTGTTTCGACCAAAGAACTTACGAAATGATGACTATAAACGAGACTACTGATATTTTCATTTCATCAACGTGTTTGTCAGTAAATTACCTCGTTTTAGATATTGCTCATACATAGAACATTCTCTTGCGTATCGAATTAACTGAGGGATATAATCCCAAGTATGCAGGTGATGAAGGTATATTGTTGCATAAGTAAGGGAGGTTGACTATTGAAAAACTTAAAAATCACCACGTTTATCAAAGAGCTCGGTTGTTAGATTAACTTTAACGTCTTTTTCAAGTAAAATGTCCAAATATGAAATAGATGTGTGAGACTCTGTGGTATCTTTTATCTCAAGCTCACCGGGATATATCGTATTGACATAAGAATGGAAATAACCATTGTAAATTGACAATACTTCATTTATATAATATCAAAATGTCGAGTTGAAGGCTACAGCCAGTATTTTTTTTTTCAAATACAGGATTTTGGACAAATTCTGCTTCATATGAATTCAAAAATAGGTCTGCTAATAACTGGCGCAATCGGTTGTACCAATAGAGATTGCAATAGAATGTCTCAGATTTTAAATGAAAAAATTTAGAAAGAAATAAATCACAATAATTTTTTTAAAATACAAATTAATGATAAAAAAAACCTTACCAATCTGAGAATCATAGTCCCCGATGAATCTCTTTGTCATGAAGCGTACTGTTAGAGCTATAAAAAATGCAAATTATATTTATATCATTATCAGATGCAATAGTTATTATCCTAAATAAGTTCTTTCGTTCAATATTATGTTTCTTTACAATAATGGTCATGAAATATTAATTGTGCCATAAAAATATTGAGTATGTTTTCCTGAACATAAAACTATATTCAATTATGATTTTATATTTTTACTTAAGAGAGTGACAGGGTAATGTAGATCAATATTTTTATCAACACCTTAGTTTGGCGAGATGGATATTAAATCTTTATTAGTGGGAAAAACTTTCTATGCATTGAGGTAACTGGTGAATACCATCTACTTAAGTTCTAATATACGCAAGATATGTTCGCGAGCTCAGTGTCTCGCGTGTATACACCAAAATGATTAATCCGCTTTAAAAACAGATTTATGATTACTATTATTGCATAACTATTTAAATTAAGACATATAATCTTTCTGTTATTAATCCTTAAACCTGATTCTTACAAAAATGAAAATAGTTACATGCATACAATAAAAAATGCTGCAAAGTATGCTTTTTTTTAAAGACATATTCAATGTATTCACCCGGCAAAATGAGAATCTAAATGAATAAATCCTACTAATTTTATGTGTGGCAGAGAGTGATTTTAACCCCCAATTTTCGCCACGGAACAGACAGGTTAACAAACTGAAGTCGACGTGTAGGGCGGGTTTTGGACGATGATGAGTTGTGTGTACGTAAGATTTTTTATTCCTCTTGACAGTTTATACATCAGATCCGTACATTGACGTTAGGTTTTATTTCATTTATTTCATTCTGACTAATAATTTCTGGAGATAAATTTTCGTTAATACACGCTTGTTACAACAAAGAGGAAAATGTTTGCTCTTTAAAAGAAGGTTTTACTACAGGTATATATGCATAGGTATAGAAGTCGAGTTCATTGTTCGAGGCTGGAATTCTAATCAATGTGGTGTACATTATTGTATCCTTTGTTAAATATTAACATCACTAGTTTGTGAGAGCCTGTCTGTCAATTTGTGCTTTAAAAGCTGTAAAATAAAGGATCCTCTTATCTTCGTTTTACTGCATGTACAGACTTGAAAACATCAGTAAATTAATTCAAATGACTGTTGACTCTCCTCTAAGTACCGTTATATATGAGTACAATATTTTTTGTTGTAGGTCAATAGCCGACAATATTAATATAGAAATATTCTCTTTTTATTATGTAACATTGAAGAAGATAAAAGAAAATTAACTATGGACAATCTAAAATTGGTTTACTGTATTGTCAAAAACAACGTTTTTTATGTTGATGTATAAAAGTAAAATTAAAGAGAATACATGCTTATTTGTTGTTTATCAAAACCAAATGCCGATTCAGTTTTCTAGATCTGCACTAAAAATAATCGAGGACATCCTTAGATGTGATTAAGAGCTGCTGCTGAGGCAGCTACAATTGCAACTAATGTAATTAAACTAAGAAATTCATTAAAATATAGTTCTTGAAAATTTAACTTTTTGTGTCATTAAAAATTTGAAAATAAATAGGAAAATTAATACTTTTGCAAAGCTAGCTTTTTGAAGAAAAAAAATCATATTACTTATATACATATTGCAAGAATTCAAAGCCAACCAAAGGTTAAAGTTTGGTAATTATGCCGATCTGATCACCTGTTGTTTGCACTGAGTGGACGTTTAGGTATGGATTATCAGTTATTATTTCAGCTTCCCCTTGTGGTTCACAAAATAAACTAAGGGATTATCTTTGCATCGCGAAAGAAATTCTCTGCAAGACGTGCTCTCAAGGCCATAAAGTGGAAGCAGTAAATGAACACAGCTGCTTAGAAAGCATAGTAATTAGACAGTTAATCGGTTAATTACATCCATTATTTAACACAAACGTGAATAAGAGGTTGTTTAAAAAAATTCTTTACACTTTACAAATAAATTTTGATGAATAATCTTTGGAATAGCTGAACTGATGAGCTATTGTTAGTAACAAAAGGGAAATGCCCATGCATCTCATTGCCTTTTGGTTGTAGTGTTCTAAGTTTTTTTCCAAAGCCATATGTACATTTTCATTTTAACCTTCGGTTTGGAGCTTAGAAAATAGTTCAGTAGTACGATAATAAATAAATCTGCTCATAAAAAAACTTTTGACATTTTATGAAAAAAGGAAACACCTTTAATTGCCAGACTTCTAACTTGGGGTTGCAAAAGGGATGATTAACACATTGAAGTATGACCTTGAAAAAATATTACACTTTTTATCAAGCTCTGCTATAGAAACTTAAACGTGTCTTACGTCATAGACATGTATTTAAAAAAATACGCCAATTGCATTTAGGTGAAAATTTATGAGTTTTATGTTTAAATAAGTTTATGTTTCCTATCTTTTCTCTCGATCCTTTTTCTGTAAGGCGTAGAACATTAAAACAAAATCTGTGTGTCACACCATTTCTTTGTAAATATAGCTTCTATAGCAGAGTTTAAGAAAAAATCACGAGAACATAACAAATTGTTGACGCTGCATACCTAAAATTAGCAATTGCACCCATTGTTGGATACTTGAATTTAGGATATAACCGCATTCCTAGGAACGTTTGCTATGTAGACAGGTATCTCTACATCTCCAAAGATCACCGCAAATATTGCATAATAATTTCGGCATTTATAACTTTTCTTAGAAATCTTTGCAGAAAAAGACTTAGGAATCTTCATTTTTCTAAATTACAATGGACACTTGACTATCCCACATTGCATTGCTTGCATTTCATTGCAACTAATTGTTCATTTCAGATATTGTGAAATCAGTAGCTTGTTAAAGGGTTTATTTGATATCTAAATAATTAAAGCCAAAATTCCAGGCAAGTGTCATGCATTGACTTCGTTACAATGTCTTCTAAGGAACATTTATTCCATTTATGATCCTTTAAAGGAACTAAATCATGCTTTACTAATAAGAATTTAAATTGTTCTTACAATTTGGGTGGGGATTTTTACGGAACTTAAGGCATCGGTGTTTGCAAAGAAACCCAAAATATTTTATTATGGTTTGTATGATTTCCCTTAATACTCTCCTCTTACTGAAACACATGCCTATGTAACCTGGAACATTTTTTTTTTATGAGATTCCTTCTAGATTCCTAAATGTTTTTAAAACACATTTACATGTAGAATGGCAGATCCTATAGTTTCCTAGGCATGATTCTCTTTATTCTGAAAGATGTATTTATTTAAGTTAAAAAAAGTCGAAGTGTTAAAAAAATCTGGTAAATTTTGCTGGTGTGACAAAATGGCATCTAAAACTTTCTTTCTGCCCTGACAGTTCTTTGTTCGTCCCATGCAGACATTTGCTTTTGTAGTCAAAAGCACCTATGTTTCATGTCATAAGTTCAGGGCATAATTTATTGAACCTCTCGTATCTAGTAAGTAATTGATATTTTATTCATGCTGTAATAAACAGGTTGTCTATTACATAATGTAAATAACAACAAAGCGGAATTTTATTTTTTTGTCTGTTTCAAGCTGTCTCTTGTGAATTGTTTTTCACACAAATACATGTAGAATTAAATAAACGGATCAATTCAGTTTTAGAAAAGGAGTAATTGCTGATGTGAATTGAAACAATCTGTCTCAAAATACCGACGAATAAGGACACATAGGGCCCGCATACGTGTATTATGGCTTGAGAAATTCAACAGAAAAATGAAAAAAAATCTTTTGCTTTAAAGGTTAAAAAACACACCGTAAGAAAATTTTGCACAAAGAAAACTAATTAGTGTAAAGGAAAAGAGTGTACTTTAACGCCCGTTTCATTTATTAATCAGATAATATGCTTTCTATTACCTAGCTTATAAATGTAAATATACTTGTTTCAGAACACATGGTTTGTTTTGTCTAACACACTGCAAATTGTTAGTTCTTTTTCTTACCAACTATTTTCTGTGAGTTTAAAATGATTGTTCTCCTAGAATTTCTGAAACCATCTCGTTTGTAATATAGTTGATAGTTTGAACTTGTCGGGTATCATCAGTAAAATATTCGTTTAAGAATCTCAGCTACTGACAAATGAAATGACGTTACAGAGATTTCAACGATCGTGAAAAGTCAGCATTTTAAATATAATGATCTTATTAGGAGAGAAAAAGTTTAATTTTTAAATGCTATATGAATTACTTCTTACAAACCCTTTTTAAAAACTAAGAATTATTTTCCCTTCCATTCCGTATATATTATAACCTAGCCTCTAAAATCTTCTTATTTAAAGTTATAAATGAAACTTTAGATGGCACTGACAGAAGAGCTCCCATTATCCTCAGTTAGGTGATGTTGATAAGAATAACGATAAGAGAGATGACAAACAAGAGTAAATTAATTCAATCTGTCTATCACGTAACACACTCGCCCGTTATTTATTTCACGTGCAGATCTCACTATAACTTAAGGTTGCCGTCGGGTTTGAGATAACTACTGTTTCAGTGGATGATCAGGAGCAAACTGACACGAAAATTGCAGATGAAGCAAATTACCACAAAAATTGGTAACAGTGGATTGGGATCATTTAGTAGTCAAAATATCATTTGATTATGTCTAAGAAACTGAGTGAAGCAAAACGTTCAAATTTCTATAAATGCACGCCACAAAACTTTGGTATCAGTTAACGAAGTTGACTATATATTAATGACTGCTTTTTAAATTACTTAACTTATTACTGGAAAAAATGAAGTAGTTTATAAGTTTTCTTTACATGTTAATGAACACAATAACTTAACAAGGAAACTCCCATGAAATAGTGTGCATTTTAGCATATAATATCAATAATACAAAGTACCTTTACTGACATGTACTAATACTACAAATATATGAAAATTCAGATTTTTTTCATCAGTAAGTACAAGATGTATGTAAACAAATCAACATTTACTTCATATTTAGATATGCATTTTAAATAACAAAAGAACCTTTTCAATAACTTAAAAATATGTACCTATGTGGACGGACATCAATTCCAAAATCTCAAAACGTTATTTTAGGTGTATATTTTTCTGACCATATCTTAATTTGCATCATTAAAATTCGATGTTGTTATGCTACATCCTCAAGAATGTTTTGCATCGCAAACATTTTTTATGCTGCAAACTTTTACAGCATTGCTCAATAAGGCTACTTTAGATCAAATCTGAGTTAAAATAATCTGTCTACTGGTGTAAAAAGCATCGAAAAACAAACTTCAAAAGATCTGAGAATTAAACGCGAAAGTCGATGCAGCTATTTGAATTGGATTATGATAGAGCAGAGCTTACGTTCCGCATTGTTATTATTTATCTTTGAGAAGTGCTTACTCATTTAGGACAAGCTTTAAGCAGAGATAGTAATGCCACGAAGAACAATTATACATTGAAAATAGACCACCTGCCGAGTTAAACCAATTTAGATATAAAGACAGTGTAGTATTTGTTTTTAAAACTTTCTACTTTTTATTAATTTTCGACTAGTAAAATCTCTTTGATCAGTTTGTTGCTTTATTTTAGAAAAAAGAAATGTTTTTCTCAAATTCACTATCCAGTTGTGTATGATGCAAATACATTATGCAACAAGGAAAATGTTAACATTTTAAAATCACAAAATCATGGAATATCTGCAGAATGTTTAAAGTGTTCAGTTAAGCTTATGAGTTCTTGAGTACAATATATAACTGTTGTCTCTTGTAGAAGATGTCAAATATGAAGGAGGAGAGCACAAAATGCTCGTGAAACGCCTTTACGGAGATTGCAATCTGTGGATTTAATAATGATTTGAATTAAAGTTTTGTCTGGCATCAAAACAGGAATTTGACTATCGCACAAGTTTTTATTATCATCAATATCATATAAAAATATGTCCGTTTTATTTTTTTCTTTTCACTAATTAAGAGGATTGTGCAGATAATAATGAAACAAAAGTCTCCGAAGAAAAGCGTGTTTCGGTTACCCCTTAAAATATTTGATATTCTATCACGAAAAGTGAAGGGCCTGATTATATGTCATAACCCATTGATTAGAAGGAAATATTAATTGGACTCTAATATATATATGTAAATTGAAATATTTGAAAATTTCATACGCTTTAAGCCATTTATAGCTAAAAATAAATACCTACCTGATTTTCCTACTCCTTTGACTCCAATAACTACAATATTGATATCCTTTCCTGTATGGTGACCTCCCTTTGGAAGCCTGGAATCATCCATTTCAGGCTTGGGGTCTTTATCTAGATGACTTGAAAAAGGCATCCGGCATTATTTATCGACACTATAATAATTTTGAATCGTTAAAGTAACATATCCGCTTATTTCAAATTATAATGAGTAAAGTCAACAAAATCTGTATAATTGCATCACATTGCGACGTGTTTGCGTTGAAAATCTTCAGGCATTGGTTTGACCCTGTCGGCAGTCTTGTAAATTTGAGCAATTAAAATTTATTTCTCACCAACTCTATGATTTTTTGTAAATTCCCATTGCAGATGAATGCAGTTTCAACTGCTTTAACGATAGAGTACTTGACATCATTAAGAATGTTCCAGGCTTAAGGTACAACTATCAGTGAGAACGAGATTGGAAGTGAGCGATCTTTTCATCGTCTGCTTTTAACGTTGTGACATTTGCAACTGAACCTTTACCCACTTACACCTTTTAATGAATCCCCCTCACTGCGCAGACGATAGGATTACTACTGACTGTGAGAGGCAAATTGTTGTGGTGGAAGGAACGGGTTATCCGGTTGTTTCATAAAACAACATCCCCAGTTCCGGAAAATTCGTTTTTATCGTTATTTATTTTGAGGATGAGATATCGTATGGAGCAAATTATATTCAAATTAATGATGAAAAGCAAAGATAAGATGAAAATGGCAGTGGAATGGTAATTTTCTTCAAAAAAAAAAGAGAGAGAAAGAGAGAAATGTAACATCATTGTTATTTGTAAAATCAACAAAAAAATCATGGTAAATCGAAAATTAAGATTAAAAAAATATACTGAAAATAGATGAAATGTATGGAGATAAAGAACAGTATTCAAGATTGAAAGTTCATAAAACAATACAAAATAGCAGTAGAGCAAACACGGACCTCCAAAACATCACAGGTGGGATCAGATGCCATGGAGGAATGAACATCCCCTGCAGACCAATCACACCCGCCGTGTGTTCCTTGTCATGATTGGGAAATAACAGAAATATCTGTCGTCATTTAAGGTCATATGAAACGTAGTTTGGGTTCTTCCCTGGAGTTGAAGAGTTCCACTAAATAAAGAACCTGTGTGCAGTACTTTAAATGTCTATATATAGATTTGTACACTTCTACTAAAACAAATTTTGATTGAAAAAAAATCAGGAAATAATGTTTTGTAATTTTTTATATATTTTTCTTTGAATGATGCAAAAATTTTCATATTTTGATATCTTCCAAAAAACCCTGGTAATGCATGCTGATTTTTTGTCTATGAACATCTGATGGCACAATAATCTTAAATTAAGGATATCTTGAAAAATTATCAGTAGGTACGGTACCTTGCGTATGTCCTTAAGTGAATAAATAATGAACTAACAATTAATATGATAAATTATATTTGCTGAAAATGTCATTGTATCGACCATAGAACTTACGAAATGATGAGTTTAAAAGAAATTCAGTTCTATCTTTCAAATTACTTAATGAAACATTAAATTTCCCAGTACATTACTTATTTTACTTAGATATAAGAGAACTCCATCAAAATATGTTCGTGTCCTCCTCCTAATATATATCTCTTCATAATATATACCTAATTAAATTGATAACTAAATCCAAACCAATCATAGAAATGCATAATAATCGTGCTCACAACATATACAGAAAATATTTTTTTAATTACGTTCTTTTTATGTTTGCATTCATTTAATCTCCTAGAAAAAATATATATGGATATTCAGCATTTGATCATGGGGAATCGCCCATGAATAGTAGGTTTCTCGTCTACAAGGTGTTACTTTGGGGATTATTTTGAAAATTGAAATTGTTGTTTTTTTTTTATTTTTGAAAGAAAATTTTTTTTAGTTTCACATGTTAGTCCAAAAAGTGTTTTCTCGGTAAATACGACATAAAACAGAAACCACAAATCTATTCAGCAAGATCGTGCCCTAAAAATTAACAACAGAAAAACTGACGAAAGCAGAAATGAATTTCTATGCAGTATGGTAGGCATTGAATTATATATATTTTTGAGAGACGGGATATTATCTCTGTTGAAAACTCACAAACCATCATCAGTAACTGCAAAACAACATAAAGGTGTGCAAAATGTGCGCAAATGACTTGCCTTAATCATATTGGAAGCAAGAGGGTCAGTCGAGGGCGTTGTGTTGAAAAAAGACATCTGGCCGACAGAAGTAAAAAAGATGACCATTTCGATTTTCTAGTGTCAACGAGGCAGGTGTATTTACAACACATAAAATTGACCAGACTAGCTTGCAACTGCAGAACGAAAGATAACCCAGAATAACTAAAATCAAAGAGCATCGCCAGGTGTAAGTAACTGGCATAACGTGAAACATATGGAGATAACTAACAATATTCAAGATCAAAAATCCATAAAACAATACAAAATAGGAGCTGAGCAAACACTGACCTCCAAAACATCCATCAGAGGTTGGGATCATGTGCCATGGAGGAATGAGCATCCCCTGCCATACTGTATTTTTTTTTTTAAAAGATAAGAAATATATACATCAAACGTTTCTACAAGAAAAATATCAAAAGAAGTTTAGTATCTTATTACAGTGTATCTAATTATAGATAAAATATCATTTAAATTAAACAATTTTGTCACCATTTTATGGCACTATTTTAGTCGTCCATTACTATTGTATAGCCATATTGATTTGTATGTGTTTGCAAATTTTTTTTCTTCTGGTGATAAGATTTTTTCACCAGAGGATTGAGTTTTTGATTCCTTAAAACGAATTGAACAATTGTTTTGACATAATCAAAAAGATATTATTTAAAAAAGAATACTATGAAATATTTAATTTATTAAATAATAGTGACTTTTTTAATAGAATTGTTTTGTTCTTTTGTCGTTTAAGTTTTTAATGTGCTTCGTTGCTGCAGAAATATATAACAAAGATGAACCATCACTATCCAGTCCGTTGAATGGTCACTTAAAAGCCTTGAAAGGTATCTGATTGGCAGGAATTTTTCCAGTTACCTTTCAGTAGATTTTACTCATTAACAGTTATCATTAAATAACCTTTCTAAACTTTCAGTCACCTTTCATTTACATAAATGATAGAAATTTATTCAATGACCTTTCAGTAGATTTTTAGTCACCTTTAATTCAACTGATTGGCAGAGTTCTCATTTAGTTATCTTTCGGTAAACTTTCGGTCATCTTTCCTTTAACTGAATGAGAGAGCTTTAATCATTCAGCTATCAGTAGATTGGCATCCATTCATTAAACTGAATGGTGTAGTTTCATCCAGTGAAATTGGAATTTGTTATCATTTATCATACACAAAAATATATAACCCTCCCTTTGTTTAACCGAATGGTTGGTCTGATTAAAATATATAAAGCATCTCTCATTTTAAATTGTTGAATATAATTTTAATCCAACGACTTGTGTGATTCACAAATTTGGAATATCACATGTTTTACACAAAGCTATAGTATCTTTTGTAAGGTTTTTTAAATATTTAAATCCACCGCAACATGCGGTTGAATTTCTATAAACTGTAAGGGAATTCCATTGTCCCATCAAATAAGTGGAATGTAAATAATATTATATATATATGACAGATTTAAACCTAGTGAAAGAGTAAATATATGATGAGAAGAAATATTCCCTGTTTTATATATATACTTTATTTTTCAACATCTTTTCATGATACAACTATAGCTCTTAAAAATCCAGATCAATTTTTTTTTATGAAAATCACTTCTAATGGTTGATTTTCAATACAAAAACACATGAATTACAGTATTATCCCAACTCAACCATTGGCAAATTGGTATTGTTTATCTCACAAATGTACATAAAACTGTACAGATTACAATCTTCATCCGACCACTTGAAGTCTAAGACTTTGTGCATAGCGGTGCAATCGTCATCAGGTGACCAGTTGTCAGGTTGCCCTTGACCCCAGTCAGTAAATGTTAAAGGGTCACCACTCTCAATCCAGGTCCAATCACCCTCGATCACATTATCAGTTGCTCCAATCCAGATTGTATCTAAAAATAGAATGTGATAAATACAGTGAAACCTGTCTAAACCGATTCCTGTGCAATATGTCACACTGTAAATTCAAAAGATAAATTTCATCTCAGTTTTTTTTCTTAATTCCATGTTTTTTTCACAATTTGCAATCTGAAACCCTGTCTATTCTGACAAAAAATTCTTCTCCAAGTGCATGTCCTATAGACATGTTTCACTATATTTCAGCTGTTTAAAGTCATGCATAAAATATTTTTTTTAAAAAATCAATGTTAAGTAGCATTAGATTTTGTAAAATTACTATTATTATTTTTTAAAAACAAAGAATATTGAACAGGTAATATTGTAAATATTTATTTTTTTAGGATGAATTTCATTAAATGAAGACTTTCTTTTATTAAAATTTGTTTGTGTATCATAGCAACCTTGCATTTCATTTGCAAGATCTTTTATGAACTGATTTTCCTCTGCGCTTTCAATTTGCACAATACTTGCGTTACGGTCGAAGCAGGAAAACTGAAAGAAAAATAAAACGGAAAGAATAAATAGAAAGGCGGAGTATGAAATCTGAATTAAGATATTTGTGTAATTATTAAGTATATTATAATTAGCAAGTTTCAATTTCAACTGAGAAACGAATGTGGACCTGATTGTCATGCAATTTTATATAACTAAAAAGATAAATTGAATATTTTTATGCTCTCAGGATGGCACATAAAGGAAAACAGGTAATTCTGCATAAAGTTCTATCTTTTCAGCAAAACTTTTCGATTGTATTTAAATAATTTGCCAACATGTAGAACAAGGAAGCTAGTAATAATACTTATGCATAAATGGATAAAGATGCGTTCAAGATACTTTCTGTCTATCTTGCTAAAAGTATTTAAGATTCATAAACCATCTGCTTCCTCATTTCAAATGTTGCTTGAACCTTAACGATTTTCCAAAAGAAATTTATTTTATAAGTAAAATACCGACAAGTACTGCATAGCTTGCGGGGCAAAATTGTATCAAAAAAAACACTTGAACTTGGCAAATTTATAAAGGAATAATAGACGTTTATGTCATTAAGAGTTATCTTTCTTATCAGAGTATCAATGACCCTTAACTTTAGTATCATTGTTCTAACATAGAGTAAAAAAAAAGAATATGTTGTGTGCATTATCTTTATACAATTGGGTAATTATATACTAGTATTTGAGTCTGAGAAATTTAAATCTAAATAAGACTTTAAAAAAGTAACTTACTTGTGCTGGAAAAAATGATTCCTGCAACGACACCATAAGATATAGAGAAGTTCCGAAACACCTTCCCTCACTTAACTCTAAATGTTTGAGTAAACATAAGATTTTTATTAATGATAAAATAATCTAAATAAATTAAACCATTATCATTATTATTATAAATATGATCATCATTATAAAATTTGTTTCATGATAAATTGCATCGTTTAGAGCATGCCATATCACTCTTGTGTTGCTTATTCAAATAGCTGCTTTTTATTATACCATATCTCAAAAATACAAATTACCATTAATTATAAGTTTTATGAGTGATATACTTATTCTGATTTATATGTAAATCACCGTAAACTTGTTGGTATTGGAAAATATATTCTTTCGACGGATCAAAGTAAGTTAAGTCAATACCTACCCACGCCGTTCTTTGAGTAATGTTCGTATCCAAGGCTAAAAAAGAGGTCTTCTGTCTTCAATCCCATGGCAGTTATACAAGACATTGCCATTTTGTTGTAGAAGAAAGAACAACAACCGAGTTGTTCTAAACATTTAGCGCCACAAGTAGACAACGTTTCAATGTTGTTATATTCGTACAAGATATATCTAACTGGCGGTATCATGTCATCATTTCCATACAGTCTTTGGAACCGTGTTCCTGCACTCATTAAATGTACTATTTCTGGACTATGAAATATTGTAAAAATGAAGATCCAAAATATATCCATCTTATTTCTGATGTCAAAGAAATAATTTGACTGCGTGCAATAAAAAAAATTGATGTTCAAGCAATTATAAGTTGCTTAGAATACATATCATATTCGTATGGAATTGCAAACTTTGGTTCTTTGTTAGAATGATTTGATTTCGTGTATTCCTTTAATTAACTTTATTGATGAAACACTTTCTAAAAGATGGGTTGTTTATTTTAAGTACTTTTGTTGACAAAGTTTTAACTTCAGCGTTACGTAACGGAAACTTGCATTGTTGCTGTATTGTTGGAACAGCAATTAACTTGATCAATACATAATTTTTGGCCATCACGACTAACAATGAATCAAAAAGACAAAATATGAAACATGGTGTCAGTTTCTTAACGCTTCAGACTCCATTTCGAACAACAGCATTCAAAACTGGAGAATTCTGTATACAAACTCGTTGAAAAATAAAAGCCCATTATTATGGGAAACGTTTTATATTTAAACCAGTTTATCACATATTCACTTAACACTTGTATATGTAACACCTCCACATAAAGAACTTAAATTAATTATTAAGTAACTACATTTTTAGCGGTATTTTTTGTCTGATACTCCTGATTTATTCAAGACCGTTATATTAAAAAAAGTCATCAGTCTTATTACATGGTTAACTAATACCTGTTCAAATACCTGTGTAAATGAACTAGAATACCTTTTTCAAATAAACGCGTATCGTTTGATTTGCCTCTGATCATTGATATTTTGGATTTTATTATTCAGACAAAAGAATGGAATAAAACAAAGTGTAAGGAAAGTTGACGTCATAAATTTGATTACATTAATATGTATCGGTAAAAGATTGACACTAATATTTTTGTAAATAAATGAATGGTGTACATGCTGTATTTACATAAAAAATAAAATAAACGCCGTATTATTCAAAAGTTTTCAAATTTTCTTTGAAAAAATTTGGTTATCGTAAATACATATAAGAACAAAGTATGATGATTAAATTCTCCTTAAAAAAAGATGCATGCACGAAATGTGTTGTTAATTGCATGGAATGCTTTGGGACGAAATCTCTATCACAATTGCTGTTATGGTTAGATCGGGTCAATACCGACATATAAAATTTGTTTATATAGTTATATAGCATCCCTAAAGTTACTGAATTTGATGAACTTTAATTATCGAATAACTTTCACACTATAAACAATGCTGATAAGGCTGATAACTCATGCATTCCATACTACTAGTATTTGCTTTACATTGTATGTAGCACTGTGGTTCATGATGACTATAAAGTAGGTAAACTTGTTAGATATTGATAGAATAGTTCTTTTTGTTGATTGCCAAGGTTTGAGTAATCTCCTTATGTACAGGGATCTTTTGTGTTTTGTTGTCATTCGTTCAATAATCGTTAGAACAATGATATAAATACATAGACATGTGCTTGGATTTTTCAAATTTTCCGTAGAAGGGCTTTGTTAGCAATTGTGATTTTAATTTTGAAATTTTAATTTTGAAATACCAAAATCTGGAATGTTGTATGAATGCCTGGTAATAGCACCACAAGCTTGAATATGAGTAATAACAAAACTTAAAGAAAAAATCTTATTGGGATAGTGTGACATTAAATCAATCTTGAATATACGAATCAAGTTTCATTAAAGAATGGAAATAGGTTATCAAAAAAGTAAACATATACTCTGTAGGATAAAGCATCAATTGCACTAGTATCATCATAAAAATGTTCTCAGGAAGTTTCAGTAAATACATGCTTTTACTTTAAAGTTTGGATGCAAGTACGGATACACAGAAGTACATCTTAATTTTTCCATCTCTTTATTTAACAAACTTAGGTTACTACAAATGATTTTCCTTTTAAATATAGAATTAAAAGGCGGACCTTCAGCTAAGATTCTATATTTCCTCATTTGTGTTTGTAGTATTTAAGTTTTTGAGTTTTCGTAATGCCAATAACAAATGCATTAATTTAAAATAACTACAGTAATAGCAAATTTAAAAAGTAAAAAAAAAGTTTCTGGACAGTTTTTACATACGTTTATCAATTTATTGCGTGTATGTTTCTTAGCTCTCAAAAATATATGTGAGGAGGCGGTTTTTCTGTCGTGTTAAATACAGGAAAAATAAAAAGGTGATAAGAATTGGTGTTCTGGGAACGGTTCTTCTGTGCTTTGCTACATCAACATGTGCGCTTTACTTTTTCCATTTCCTATGACATTTGCACTTGTTCCTATGTGTAGGGCAAGTTGCACAATGACTTGGTCGGAATCTAGCTGTAGTCAACGTTATACTGGTGAGATAAAATTTTGCATCATTGGATGTTTCTTAATTCCACTGGTAAAAATCTTACTTTTGTTAATCGAAGCAATTAGTATACAAGTAATACTTTAGCTTTTGACACGTCTTATTTCTAATTTTATAGTTTAAAAAAGGACAAGGAGATACCTTAACATATCAGAAATATATTTTTACTTAACTTAAAACATTTACATACATAATGGTTTTTACACTTATAGATATTAATAATTGTTTATTTGCAGATCAATGCAATGTTTCATTCTATGCATATATCTCGAAAAATTTTGCGATTACGAGGGATGCAAAACAATGGTTTATGACAAAGTAATTACTAACAACGGAAATGGCTATAGTAATAAGGCCGGGATTTTCACGACCACAAGTCAGGGAGTGTATGCTTTTTCATGGTCAACAGTGGCTACCGGGTCACATGTGGCAGGAACCGTGGGTAAATTTGGAGGAATTTCTACATTATTTATTGCACAATGGAAAAATCAGAGGAGCAATTCAGGTTGATACTGAAACTAAATGGGAAGAAGCAACGTCAAGGATCTGCATACAGCAACGAAAAACTTGGTTTATGGACATTTTCAGGTTTCAAGATTACCTTAAAGTTGCTTTGATCAAAAAAGGGTTACATAGGATTATAACTACCCATTTTTATAATATTTCAAACTAAAGACAATTTTACTTAAAAAATATTAGTTCTATTCATTTTATGCCTTTTTAATATCTGAAAATAAATATCCATAACGAAGCATCTAGATATTTAAACGCTATAAGGAATTAAACCTCTTCAATCTTCAACATACTGATTTGTTGAAATTTGGAAAAACAAAAAAAGAAATATCTTTTATAACGAAAAGAATGCAAGATATTTAATATGTATCTGCTATATAGAGTTTGGAGCGGAATCTTAAATAAAAATTATTGGGAAACAAATCATACAATAGAGCGTGTCTTATGGGTTTCATTTTATCTTTTATAGACGAAGAAAAACTTGTCCTATCAAAGTTTCTTCCTTTTTTTTAATGTACATTGTTTTTGTCCGAGCTGCTATCAAGAATGTAAAAAAAAAAAGATCTAAAAGGAATATCAACTTTCTATTGTATTGTTTTTTCGCAGATGTAGTGATAGTTTCCGTCACAATCTTCATCAGCCCACAAGAAATCAAATTCTTTGAACAAGGTAAGACAGTCCTGATCATGGTAATTATTAGGTTGTTTCTCCCCCCAAAATGTAAAGGATAACAAATCTCCATTCTCTGTCCAGGCCCACGTGTCTTCGATCTCTCGATCTGAGCCTCCAATCCAGACTGTGTCTATGAAAAGCCAAACATATAACTTCTTTCATAGAAAATAACACATACTTATGCATCTTATAGCTATGTGCTTAATATACCCCCGCTTGAAAAGCGGGAGGGTTTATAGTATTCATTATGTCCGTCCGTCTGTTACGCTTTCGGGAACCCATCTCTTATTCGCAACTCCTCTCATACCACTGAATGAAATGTGATGAAACTTTCACATATATTAAATACAGTAAAACTCGTTTAGTACGAACACGGATATAGCGAAGTTTTTCAGGGTTCCCAGCAAAATTCTATACATATCTTTGTAAAATTTTACGGTTAAAGCGAACTCTGATATAACGAATTTACGGATAAAGCGAACTGATTTTGAGTCCCATTTAGGTTAAATATAATTGAATTTACATATTTTATAACGAACTTTCCAACATTATAAAAAAATTGAATTGATTTAATTTACTTTTAGCTTTTGTATATAAAATTCAATTCATAATAAAACCTTAGTTATCGAAGATATGTTTTATAATATTTGCTTCCCTAACATATTTCATCGTAATACCTGAAGGAAAACAAGCATATTGCGAATTCGCTATAATGGATATACGAATTCGTTATACGGATATAACGAATTACGGATATAGCGAAGTAAATTCACATGTCCCCAGGACTTCGCTATAACCGAGTTTTACTGTATTGTATTGTGCACCTCCTATTTTGCTTTTTGGCACATACTGTGAATTCACTAATTATGTTCCCCAAACGAAGTTGGGGAACATATTGTTTTTACTCTGTTTCTTATTATTATTATTTTTCTTCTCGGGAAAATTTTGTCCGTGAATGATCTTGTAAAGTACAAGTCCGATTAAGGCGAAACCTTTTTAGGGTAAGTAGGCATGTAATGTAGATTTGCGGAACGAAGGTCATTTTGCGCGCACGTGCTTGCAAGAGCGCGCACGTGCAACACGTAAAATGACCAATATACATGAAATTGCCGTAACTTTGACATTTTTTGATGTAATGCTTTGATATTAAGAATATATAGACATATGATAAATGTAGATAAGATGACATTGTCAACATGCCATTTTGTGCGCACGTGCTTGCAAGAGCGCGCACGTGCAACACGTGAAATGACCAATACAGTGGATATAGCCGTAACTTTTCTATTTTTTGATGAAATCTTTTGAAATTTATAATATAAGGATATATTAGTAGCGTAGACAAGATGACATGGTCAAGATAGCAAGATGTCACGCGCATGCACGTGCGCTTTGCTCTGATTGGCTGAAACAAAGGTCTCAATATCTTTCTTGTTTTTTGACGAAATCCTTTGAAATTTTGAACATAGCCATGCATTAGGATGTCCTACAATATGATATATAGCAATAATCATTAAAACAAGTATATGCACGTGCTCTGCAATCTGATTGGCTGAAACTTTAAATAGCTATAACTCCCTTGGTTTTCAACCAAACAGGATGGGATTTGGAACATAAATGTATATAATGGACTTCTAAAAGAAGGTATAGTCACCATGCGCATGCATACACGTGCGTGTACGTGAGCTGCAATCTGATTGGCTGAAACTTTAAACAGCTATAACTCCCTTGGTTTTCAACCAAACAGGATGGGATTTGGAACATAGATATATATGATGGACTTCTACAAGAAGGTATGCTCATGTATGCACATGCATACATGTGCGTGTACGTGCGCTGCAATCTGATAAGCTGAAACTTTAAACAGCTATAACTCCCTTGGTTTTCAACCAAACGGGTTGGGATTTAGAACATAGATAGATGTAATGGACTTCAACAAGAAAGTCTGGTCACCATGCTCATGTATGCACGTGTGTGCACGTGGTAAGAGTAAAATAAAAAATACACTTGAATATGCGTATTTTTTAATACTTTTGGATTAAATACTTTAATATTTAGTATATTAAAATATATATACATTGTGTAGACAAGATGATTTTGTCATTACGCTCATGCATTCACATGCGCACGCGTGCAATGATAAAATTTGAATGAACTTGGTATACTTCTGGTTAAACGTTGTTAAAGTCTCAAATGCATAGAGTTTGTTTTATTTAATGAAGCTTACATGGAATATGGCACCAAAAGGGAGTTGGGGAGCGTTTGGGGAACATCTGTAACGGTTCCCGTTACAATTAGCACTAGTTTTCATGGCGGTTAAATTTTCGTGCTTTTCAAGGTATGAAGAAACCCAAGAATTTATGTCCACCGCAAAATGCATTTTTAAACATATATCAATAATGGACAATTCTTAAACCACAAAATCAAATCCCCATGAAGGAAAATGTTTCTCTTAAAACACGAAAATTTGACCCCTCGGAAATTTACTCAAAATCAATAGAAACGCAACACCCTAATATTAGGGTGAAAATTATATACGGGATATAAATATGTACCAAAAAAGTTAGGCCATCTTTTACTTTGCTAAATCAGTTAATTAACGGTTGAATGATTTTCATTCCATTACTTGACGTTACTTTTAACCCTCTTAACAGAAATAAAAATTTTGCAATTTTAATTAAAATTTTAACAATATTTTTTATTTTCAAGGTTTTGTAGCTGTTAATCGGGAGATGCATTTGCAAGAAAGAAGAAGTACCACACTGGAATATTTAACCTCGAAATAGAAATAGCAGTAAAATACGCAATGCTTAAGGAATTAAGCCGTTACAAACGAACACCCACTTTAAGACTCACCATTCCGAATTGTGAACCCCCCCCCCCCCTGCATGCTTTTCATCAGTGCACCAATGTGCTTTCTTAAGAATAATTAATCGTTCCAGGTAATTGAGATATGGTTCAGATATTTTTTTCTGTGTTTTACTTTGCTAGAGCGCTAACTTGCCTATCTTTTTAAAAGATAAGCTTGTTTTTCTAAACATTACCTCCTATATTTTTGGATAGGCTCTGTAGGAAATAATTCTCTTCTTTACTTTGAATTTCCGCAAGTTTCCCTCCTAGAGCATCGCAGGATGACTGCAATTTATTTAAAATTTCATATAAAACCATATGTGTTAAAAATCAATATACATGTATATTTTTTTGAAATTCTTTTAACAGCTTGAGAATGACAAAACAGAAATGACGTTTGCTTCTCTGGCCGTTGACGTGGGGTTGTAAAATGTATAAAATATAATATCAATGTTTGTTTATTTTTGTCTGAATTTTAAAGAACCTATTCACATAAAAAATTCCAGCAATTAAGTTATGCATGTATCCTTTACCTGTGCAGTATCCCAACTTTTTCTAGCCGTGCTTATCAGATATTGTGAAGTTCCAAAACACGATCCCTGAAGTATTTCTTTAATATGAAAATAATCATATGTCACATAGGTACAATAATATTCTGATACAAGAGATAACTCTTAATCAGACAAAATGAATTTTTTAAAAAGTTTTCAAGTTAAATTGCCTTTTTTGTTCAATTTTCCCCCGAAAGCTATGCTGATATTGTTTGCAATTTACTTATCAAATGCATTGGGGCATAACCAATAAAGCAACATTTTATATAATATAATTAAAAAGAAGGAAACGTAATTCAGCAAACTCCAACTTAGTCTTAAATATCAGTTACTTTGCAGCAGAAATACATATATTGAGTATTTGGATTATACTTACTGACAGAGAAACTTTCTGAATACAAATAAATCTGACAGAGAAACTCTCTGAATACAAATAATTTGACAGAGAAACTCTCTGAATACAAATTAATCTTAAGAATGCCTTGCAAATATTTACAAATCAGGGGTTTGATTTTGCTGAAATTCAAAATATTTTTTTTATAATATCTGTAGTAAACATATTACTAAAATAAACAAATTCCGGCAGGATTACATGTAGCCTTATTTAGTCAGCATAAACTCTAATCTAATAAATTACAAGTAGTAGTAAGAATCGGAGTACGCAATAACCAGAATCAAAGTTATGAAAGAAAAAGATCGAATATTTGAATTATGATAAAAATAGTACTGACTGTTATTACAATCACTGTAAAATACGTACCTGTGCCAAGGATCGTATACTGCTTGTAACCTGACATAGAACTGAAACCACTGATGTCACCAGTGGCTGTTATACAACTTTTTGTCAGCTTGTTGTAGAAAAATGAACAGCAGCCGTACTGTGCTAAACATTTATCACCACATCTTGCCAAAGTCACTATACCTTTGTTATCAAATAAAATATTTGCTGGAGTTGGAATCATATTGTCTTTTCCTACCATTCTTACAAAGCGTGTTTCTTTTGGATCAAAATATGTTTTTCCCTTGCATAGCAATGTTCCAATTATCAAAATCCGAGATATAATATGCATTTTCCTATGTTTATGGATGGAGAGTATTTGTAAGTATAAACTGGAAATCTTCCACATCATGTGGTTTATTTCTTTTGTAACTTACATGTTCATTTTTATGGTATTTAGACATTAATTGCATTTTAATGCTGTACAAATATGCATAGAATTCCTTTATGTAATGTTGTGTACACATTTGGATGTGCTATATTTGTGCTACCATTACGACTACAATGCTGTCATTTGATTTCAAATCACGCATGTTTAATAAAGGTTTGAGTATTTTAAATAGGATTTATAGATATTCGAACTGCCTTAAATACATAGACAATTCCCAGTTTATTAAGTTCATTTTGCATGTCTCGGATTACAGTGTAAATATCATATTCTTTAATATTTCCTCCAAGCTTGATTTTAGTAACTTATTTTTTTGTCCCTTTAATTCTAAAAATATATCATAATTTACTAATTTCCCTCATAGGCATTCTTCAAGTTCAAAATACTCAAGATTGTTAAAGACCTAGTAACTTGTAGCAACACTTTTTACTTTCTACTACATCTAGCCTTGCTTTATGAAATCTCAGCACCTCTACCCTATAACACAAATACTTCAAAAAGTGATCTATGAAAAATACCTATTAAAAATACATATTTTTAAACAGAGCATATATAAGACACGGACACTGGTAATTCAAAAGGAGGGACCAGGTTCCGTGGAGTAGAAAGCGCCCCTGTCGACCCGTCGCACCTGCCTTGAATCCTACTTATTAATCAGTTAGATGGAATATTAACATCAGTGACGACCAATAAGTGTCAGTATTCGTCGTTTCCACCGCTGAATCAAACTTAAAATAAAAATAAAGGCCTAGCAAATAGCATGACATTTTCAGAAAATATACGACCCAGTGATAGGTTTTACTTGCTAACAAGGTCATTATAACTACTTAAGAATTTTCGAATTACAGTATTCCTGTCTTAGTTTAAAAAAAATCAAACAAAATGAATTTTTAAAAAAGTTTAAATGCCTATTTTCCTCTTCCTTGCCTTCAGACGTTTACTGGTTCATTCTTATGATTTAATTTAATTAAAGGTATGTAGTGGAAAACAAAAGATACATCTTGATTTTTGCTGACATGAGTTTTGTTAAGCCTTATAATATCATTCCATACAACATACAAATTTAAGGGTCTCATTGCCTGTATACATTTCCTAACAATGTGTACCTGAAATCAAAAACTCGCCAGAATTACAATACATTAATAACCTGAGAACCTAGGTAATAATAAACATGAAGAAAAACTTCGCTTGTCCTTGATGGTTCGCCAAAATAACTTTTTGCTGCTCTTGATACTTTAGATTTTTTCCGCAGTTATCTGGGTTGAAAATAAACAGTAATAAAACAAAAATTATTTTGATTGGTTAAAAAAAAAATTTTCAAACCAAGTTTTTCACCATCCGAGATTGAAGTTAGATTGGGGGTCAACAACTTTCTCCTTGCTAGGCATTAATTTTTCAGTAGATTTAGAAACAATTACTGACACAAATTATAATTTAATTCTACCTAAGGTAAAATCACTAACACCCATTGGTCGAGTCGCTGTTGTAAAAACTCTAATATTACCAAAACTGATTCACTTATTAATTCTCTTCATGCACCTAGCATTGACAAAATTTCGTCATTCAATACTTCCCTCCTAAAATATGTACCAATTTTCTGCGATAAATCGCTTAGATTGCGACTTATATAATCATATACGAGGGTTGAACCAAAAGTAATGTCACAGTGTTCATATCTTTAATATTTGGCATCATATTATCAAATATGTACCAAAAGATGCATGAAAATAAATCTAATCAAAATTGAAAATTTCGTTTAATGATATTTATTTGAACTAATTTTATAAATGTTAAACAGATAAAACATAAGGGGTGTCGCCTCGTCACAACCGCACTTCGCGTTTTAAAGTGTACATTGTTAGAATAAAAAAATGCATACACATTAAGAATACGAGGGCCGTTCAAAAATTTTGCGGACTGTGCTATTATTTACTCTTACAGACGTCATATAGTTATGAAATTTTTCAAAATAATCATCTTACAGTGGCTGCAACGTTATTGTTGACAACGTACACACACGATCACATTACACGAACGATTCTGCACGATTAACGCACGATAAAACTTGTTACAGGAATGATCCTTCATGTACACGATTCTACACGTTACACGATCTTACACGATTGCTAACGCAAACGCACGATTCTTCACGAAAAATGGTTCAAAAGAATGATTACTTTCAAAACGAAAAAAGTCTCAATACATATTTTAAGGTTCAAATAATTATTTTTAATATTTCATTGACCGAAAAAGAAAAACTGTAAAAAATAGAATTGGATGTTTCTGGAAGTACATCTATGTATGACTTATCAATTATTTTAGATTAAAAGAATTTATTTATTAACCTATGTACGACTTATCAATAATCTTAGATTAAAATTATTATTTACGTGAATCTCCAACTAAAGAAGACTGAATTTTACCCTTCAACATATAGAAGATTTACAGGTAGGCGGACAGTTAATTTTGATTGATTTGATTTCTTTATGTAAAGTAAGGGGGATAAGATTGAAAAAAGGTATTAGAATGAATTTATTCATAAGATCTATGTAAATCGATGTTTCCATTTTTATTCTGTGAAATTCAACATTTATTGTAAAATTCATTTTTTTCATTCAGAAAATACAATTTAAAATGATTGAAAGTATGCTCCGTAGAGGAGCACCAATAAAGGAAACTTTGACAATAATGTTGCGTAAAAGAACATTCGCCGACTAAATATTAGTGTAAGTATTGTAAATTGTTTATTTATTTGTAAAAATATCCAGTTTTGATGCATGCCTTTAAAAAAGATATGTTGACCATAATTAATTTTCAGTAAACATAATGAACATAAAAAAAAATCATTGATCTTAGTACGTTTATCACAAAAAGTCACGCTTTTTGCATTGATAAGAACATAACATTGTACGACTTACTATTTTAATTATTCACATCTCTAATTAGTTCATTCCGTTTTTAATTATGTAAGTCGCGCTTCATTTATTTTATTTTGGTTTAGAAAAAACAAACAATCGAAATGCATATTAATCAAAAACATTTCAATAAAAACTTACAAAACGAAATTTACACGTTTCTTAACGCATAACGATTAAAATCGCACACGATTGAGTCCGATACACGCACGATCTCGCACATTACATTAACGATCACGCACGATACACGAACGATTCTACACGATTGGTTTGTCAACAATAACGTTGCAGTCACTGTAAAGATTCCAAGAAATTTTAAGCAAATTTTTTGTATTTTAAAAAAATTCTACTAAAATTATCGGTATGTTGATATCGCTGATGGAGAGGTACGCAGCATGATAAAAAATTTGAAGCAAAGGCATATAGAATCCAAAATGTAACTCATTAATTTTCTATAAATCGCGATATTTTTCGATTATTTTCTTAAACGTATCTCTAAATTGTTCTATTATTACGCATTTCGATTTCTGACGTTATATCTAAAGTACGAACAGAAATAAACTGATTTTTCACTGATGCGATTCCGTGAAAACGACTGTGAAAATGACGTCTCCCTAATTGACGGCGCACCACACTTTTGTTAAATTATGAGTAATGCTTAAGATATAACCAACATAGAATCAAAATATGATTAATAAAACATGAAGTACACTAGTGTATTCTTGACATTCGTCCACAAATAGCAAATTGAAATTTAGACCGTTAGACCTCTGTAAAATGGTTATACGGGAGGACGGGAAGATTATCGACGAAAACTTTATACGGCCTGTAAAGAACGTTCTCGAGAGTCACCAATATCACGCCATACCTCATAAATACCTGCAGTTTTGTTTTAAACAAAAAATAGTATTCTTTACTTGTTTAATGAATATTAAGCTTGACAAGAAATATTGTTTGGATGTTGAGTATATAAGGTAACTCAAACTGTACAGGTTCTCTTGGGAAAATGTTGAGAAAATGAAAGCTCCATTATGATAACATATTTCTATGGAACGCCAACACTGCCTTATAGCATACAACTATGCATTTATTATGTCAATTTATCATTGCTTGATGTGAACATATCTTTACTTTATGTCAATTTTTTATGAGATTATGTAAAAATATCTTTACATCATGTCAATGCTGCATTACATGAAGTAAATACATCCTTTCATTATGTCAGCACTTCATAACTTGAAGTCGAAAATTCATTATGTGAAGTGATAATATGTTTACATTGTGTTAAAACTTTATTACGTGAAATGAATGTTTCTTTACATCATTTCATTTCTTTAATATAAGAGGTCAAAATTGCATTACGTCAAGTGAATTGTGTTTTATAATTAAACTTATCATTACATGAAGTCAAAAATCCATTCCTTTTTGAGAGTGTATATTTCTCTTATATCAAAGCATTATTACATGATATGGGTTTTTCTTTATTTTTATGGCGAGAGCATCATGATGTAAGGTGAACACATCTTACTAGGTAAACTTTTCTCAGTGTCAACTACTTTTAGTACCAATTCTTATACTACATTTTCGGTACATTTCTAACAGTGGGGGGGGGGGGGGGCAACCAGGCTTTCAATTAACATTTCCTATAGTGTAAGTTAGGTTGGGGAAAAAAGTGGGGGGGGGCAGCCCCCCCCCCCCCCTGCCCCCCGGATACTACGCCCTTGTGTTGATTCCAAAAGTGCATTACCTGATGTAAAAATACATTTACAATTTCTCAAAGCTGTATATTTGGTATAAAATGAATGTTGACGACCGTGTTTTTATGACTGGTAAGAGGGGGGGGGGGGGTCCTGATTGATTAGGAAGAATTACAGACACAAAATATCAGCCCCCCCTCTTTTCCCAAAGATAACTTTACAATAGAAAATGTAATGTTCATTGCAAGTACAGCCCCCACCCCCACTTTTTGTTGAATTATGGTCCACTGAGGGTAATGTAATATATCTGACAAAAAAAATTAGGACTTATCGAAGTTGGACCCCCCTCCCCGAAATAGGATTTTCGGGCTTGGAGTGGACAATTATTATTTTTTTTTTTTTGCTTCTCGAGTTGTTTTTTTTTTTTCGGGCGAATATTTTTTCTGGCTGACCCCCCCCCCCCTTCTTTCGAAAAAAGATGATACGTCACTGGAATTAGTAATTTTTTCAACCATTCCAGGGCCAGAATTTTATTATAAAAATCTACCAATCCCTCATCTAAATCAATTGAATATGTCTTAGTAAGCATGCATGGGCACATATCAGTAGCGGATTTGAGAATCTTGAACAAAAAAATTGTCCAAGCCTGAAGGGGGACGGTTTATGGTTGGAGACCAAGGGGGAAAGCGGAGAAGCTCTCAGGCTTTATAGTTTTATAAAATAGTTTTCAACTTAATTCAGCTAAACTCAATGTGAAACTAATGTTCTACAAAGTAAAACCAATAAATTTATTAATTTTATGTACATGTAGATTTTGGTCACTAGAGATGGTAGGGCGGGATTTCCCCCTCCCCCCAACCCACCAGTGCACGTGTGTTATAACGATGTGTTTACACTTAAAAAAAAGGAAAGTTCAAGACTGATAACAAAAACGTATGACAATGTTCTAAGTAAGATCAGAAGTTTAAGACTTTTATCCAAAAAACAAACAAACAAACTAACAAACAATTCAAAATACGAGTAAAAAGAAGAAAAAAATTGCTGCACGACTCATAATATTTGATTTATTTAATTATCAGATTAAAGTAAACGCCATTGAATTTCGACGTGACTTTATTCACAGTCGCAGTGTTAACGCTTTGCACGTTTCAAGATTGTCAATCCTTTGTCGCTTAAAATTTTTATTTAAAGATGCCATTCCCAAATCGCTGAGATTTCTTCTACGACAATTTTCTCTCCCACCAATTTAGTGCTTGCAGAACGCGGAAAATACGTTATGCTCATATAAAGGCCGAGGATACCCGTGTTCGCATAACGTAATAGTGAATCGACATAATGTTGTAGTGGAAGTTAATATCATAAAGAATTGACATAATGTAATGATAGGTTAACACGATGTTATTGTAGTTTAATTAAATGTCATGAACAGTAAACATAACGAAATGCAAGAATGTGTAAATGTCATAAAGTGTTGACATAATGTAAAGGAAGGTTTACACGATGCAATAGTAGTGTTGATAATATCATAAAGAATTGACACAATATAATGGAAGGTTGACACAATGCAGTAGTAGTGTGGGTTAATGTCATAAAGAGTTGACATAAATATAATGGACGGTTGACACAAGGCAATAGTAGTGTGAGTAAATGTCAAAATGAGTTGACATAATGGAACCGAAGGTTGACACAATGTAACAGAAGTGCGAGTAAATGTCATATAGAGTTGACTTTATGTATTTAGGAAAGTTCACACAATGCAATAGTAGTGTGAGTAAATGTCATAAAGAGTTGATATAATGTAATGGAAGGTTGACACAATGCAGTAGTAGTGTGGGTTAATGTCATTGAGAGTTGACATAATACAATGGAAGGTTGACACAACGCAATAGTAGTGTGAGTAAATGTCATAAAGAGTTGACATAATGTAATGGAAGGTTGACACAATAAAATAATAGTGGAAGTAAATGTCATAAAGTGTTGACATAATGAAACCGAAGGTTGACACAATGTTATAGTAGTGTGAGTAACTGTCATATGGAGTTGACATTATGTAAAGGAAAGTTCACACAATGCAATAGTAGTGTGAGTAAATGTCATAAAAAGTTGACATAATGTAAAGGAAAGTTCACACAATGCTATAGTAGTATGAGTTAATATCATGTAGAGTTGACATAATGTAATAGAAGGTTGACACAATGTAATAGTTGTGTGAGTAAATGTCATAAAGAATTGATATAATGTAATGGAAGGTTGACGCAGTGCAATTGTTGTGTTCTGCTATAAGGCAGTGACGGCGTTCCATATATTTCTTTTATAATCCCTGTGACGTCGAAGATTTTGCTGCACCGTGACTTAATGATATGTCCTGAGAAATCACTCAAAATTGATACCAATTTACAACATCTTGATATGAAATTTTGAAGACCATATAAATTAAAATTCTTTTATATTATGTGTAGCCTTATTTATTCGTCAAATATTTTTTCTGTGCAACAAGTCCGCGTTAGTTTTGAACGGCCCTCGTACATTCAGAAAAGCGTCTAATCGCCCAATATTTTAAAAGAAAAACGTTTACGACATTTTCTAGTCTTTCGTTAATAAAATAAAAAAAAAAATAAATGAATTCCTTCCTTTTGGATCATAAACATTGTTGTTTTAATCCGATGTACTGAACAAAAGAATGTAGTTATAGGAAAAACCGCTGAAATGATCTGTAATGAGTCATTCTACAAAAACATGACCAATTAAGATTTTTCTATGTCGCTTACAAATATACCGTTCTAATATCTTGACTGTAAATTTCATGATTGATTTCAACCCCAAGTCTCACCACACACACATTGTTTTGTAAATATATATACCTATATATATGCAGGTAAAGTTTCGATAAGAAAATAATGAAATGTTGGAATCAAGATAAAATTCTGATCCGTAGAAGATCTCCAAACAGATTACAATGAATGTTTAAAAAGATTTTTTATCCTTTATAAAAGAAATCAAACCTTTTCTTGCAAAGAAATGCATGGATATCTTTCATGCGAAATCATTACATGTCGCTAAAAATCGATTGACTTCCGTAACCATTTTGTTTTAAATTTCAAGAACAGAATGCAGATTTCAAAAAGAACTGAAACTTATCTGAAAGTGACTACAGAGCCTTATATCTTTGATTGTAGTAGCGAGTCGGCTATTACATTGTATAGACGATTGCATTATCGAACTAACAAAACGAATTACAGAAAAACTGTTGTCTCTCTTAAAAATTTAACTTCCGTGACGTTAATTCTGGAAAGTTTTTGCAATAAAAGTATACATATCTTATATTATTTTTGGAGCGTATTGCTTCATACTTTTGTTTAATATCCTAAAACAAGCTTTGATTTAAGCTATCGCCGAGAATTTTAACTTTTATTACAGAGGAATTTACTCCCGTAACCTTAACTTCCGTAACGATATTTTTGCCGAAATTTTAATTTGATATCAGATTCATGCGAAACTTTTGAAGTTCTATACTGAACATCAAAACAAAAAACTCGTCAAATTCAGCGTTATTTATAATATAATAAGGCTTGATCAAGCATTAACATCCGTAACGTTACCTTAAACTCATAATATTAAAATTGTTGTAAAAAACTAACGATGCCAGATTTGTGGTCACTTCGTTTTTTAAGACAATTATTTTTTCAAATTTTATATCTTTTTATCTTGAATTGGTCCATTTATCGTAGAATGACTGAATGCGTTTTTTTTTGCTTCAAAATGGGAAAATCGCCAGTTACGATAATAAAACAGAGAAAGGAATGTGAATAAGAAACTTGTTTATAGATAGTTTCTGCAATTTTTGACGGGTCACGGACCACTGAATGATCAGCAGAGGACAGGAAGACCAAACAGGGAGGTCGGTCAAAAACGTTCAATGGTGTCTGCCGTTGTCAAAAAAGAGAGATGTGTGACGGTTAGAGCGATTTAAAAAACCCATTAAGTTTGTCTTTTAGTTTTGTTCAAAGAATTTTAACAAAAGACTACATTATATATACAGTGAATGTATAATGGGTGCAAATTATTCTTTTTAAAGTAAAATATGTGAATGTGTTCGTGAATCTCAAATATTTTTAATGAAACGAAGTGGAAGCGTTTAAGTTACTGACGGTGGGACAGTCCGTCACATAACGTTATTTAGGTGCAGCGACTACATGTACCATATATGCTCTTTTGTATATAATTCAATATTTTGAAAAGTATTAATCCATTTTAATTAGAATTTTTAGGACTAATTATAATAAATATAGCTTCGATCTGGTATAATTTTGTTGATTTACGTTGACGAATAGCAAATTTATCACAGTTGTGACATTGCTTTTAGATCACCCTCGTATATTAGAAATGATTTTTCTCAAATCCACGTTTTTTTTTGTATATCATAATTCTGTAAACAAATTATGAAAGTCATATAGTTCATTATTCAATCTCTCACTTGTACATGTAATGTCGGTAAAAAATTTCATCTTATTTTTGAAATCCTACTTGGGATTACTGATGCCTTTGTGGAGTAAGTATGGATGTTGCTGTCTTGGTTGGAATCAGTTCTTCCTCATTCAAGGGGTGATAATTTAGAACTAGTGAAAATATGGTGGTACATGTACATGTACAAATGTATATTTAATAATTGGATCAGGAAAGATGAAAGTAACGTGGAAGCATCCTCAGTCAGTTTAGATTCCAGTTTCTTCAAATCATGGTTCCCAGAGGTAGGGCTGGGCAACAATTGAGGATCGAAGTTTTACATAGGAATATAAAGGGCAAATCTTTAAAAAAATTCTTCTGAAGAACAACAAAACCATAATTGGTCATATTTATATAGAAGCATCCTCAGGTAGAATAGATTCAGACTTGTACAAATTGTGACACGCAGGGATAGGATTGGACCACAATGGAATAGGAATGCATAGAAAAATATTTTAAAATCTTCCTCTCAAGAACAACAAAATTTAAATGATGACCCCGGGGTTGGGTGGGACCAAAATGAAATTTCAGACTTAGAGGAAAAAGCGACAGTAATTCAAACAAATATACAAGCAAGTATTGATACAAGTTAATTTAAATCATACCCCCACCTTTAAGGGTTAAGTCGGGACCACTTCTGCATTTAAGGTTTTTAATACTGGATTGATTCTTGGGTTTTTTTCTAGCCACAATGCTCAGGTGACCGATGATAATAATAATATTAATAATAAATCAGATTCTCTAACAGTCTGTGGAAGATTCTTACTTTTCAATTACAAAAAGAGATCAATTTCTCCACATGCGCACTACGACATACACGGTTAGCTCAGTGAATATTCATTTTCTTTCATTCTGTATGAATTTCCCAGCAATTTTGTCAGATCCCTTAGACAATTCATGAATCAAAATGGACATGCCTTTTTCTATTTTATTTCTAATATTAATTTCACAATATAATGCTTGTGTATATGGTGTTTTCAAAGAATTTTCGGACTTTTCTCGAGTTTCTGCAAATGACAACAAAATACCAACACTTAACATTATAAGAGAATACAACGAGATTCAAAACTTGTCAGAATGTGCCTCAAGGTGTTTCAAACTACCTGGTTGTACAAGCTATTTTTTTAACCGTGGATCTAGAAAATGCTTTGCAACCAGCTCTGCAAATGGACTTGTACCGTTTGATGGATTTGTGCAATTCTCTATTCAAACAAGTATGTGTTTGACTGTCCTTCTTAATGGAACACAATTTTTATTAGTCCTAATTTATACTGTTTAAAACCATGAAAGGAATTGATCATTAACTCAGAGCATGTAATCTGCTAGTAATTTTTCTAATTTATTCTATACGTTCTGATATATATCAAATTTTAGAAATTCTGTTGCTCAAAGAGCAGTTCTTTTTCTAAAGTGATCCTGTTTTTTAAGATATTCTGCAATGGAGAGTCTTTGGAAAATCGCATTATCTTCTTGTTAGGAATGAACTAGCACTCCTAGGAGCACAGGTAATGTCATATATATGCTACAATATATAGCAAGTGTTTTACTTTTAAAAACTACATTTTTGAACGAATGAGAGACGATTTAGAGACTACCGCTTATTAATTTCTGGGAAAAGATAGCAAGTCGAAGCGAAAAATGTCTGCTTGCATATTGATATCAAAAATATCGAAAGGTTGTGTATCACGAATGACATGGTTTTGCTACTGAACTTGTGACCTATCGAAGAAAAAGATTGAATCGAAGTTAAATTATTCTTCTAAGCATGTGAAAACGACTTTATAAATGAGACATTTTTCAGTGTAATCTTAATTTCAATTAGCATTGCCTACGAGGGTTGTCCCAAAATGTCGTAGACAGGGAACATAATTAATTTTCTCCATGCTACATGTAAATCAAATTCCTTATCTTGTCATAGCAAAGAGTAACATTTTATGATCATGAATTTCAAGTTTCATGACGATACTACATTTAATAAGAAAACTATGAAAAAATAAAGAAACCATGTAAGTGTACGTCGGCGCACGAACGCAAGCGTAATCTACGTTTCTAATAACGTCATGGTCCCCTTTTCTCCTTCACATGAGGCTATTTACATCCAAATGAATATTTTGTATAGTGAAAAACCACAACTGACTAAGGGAATAATGTAAATTCATTACTGTTCGTTTTCCTAAGCAGATTCATATTTTAGCCATAATTAAATTACATGTAGTTGAAAGATCACCTTACATTTTGGGCAGCAGAGAATACACCTTGTTTGACGACGTTCATGGCCCAAAACGTTCCCAAATGTCTGCGTTAAACAATCAGTACTCTACTTTACATGCAATAACTATTTTTGTTTTTATTATAGAGGAAAAACTACCTTTGAATCTCATACTATTAAAAACAATTTTTTTACTAAAATATAGTGTGCAATATCCTCTCTGGACTCTTTTCCCTCGTCTCTGATGAATATAAAACATACCAAAACAATTTATAAAGTTTCCGTGCGCCGGGTACGCATTCTACGACGTCATTTTACAACAAACTCAATTCGAACAACACTTTGAAAATAATGCCACCAGTCGTCTGTTTTAATGCTATTTATATAAAAATTTGACATATTATTTAAAAGATTTTGAATCTGGTTTCAGTGATTTAAATTTTAGTTCAATCTTTTACATAGTACCAAAGAAATAAAAACAAATGTACATGTAATAGTTATATGCGTAAATTTTTTTGAATTTTGGTCGTGCGCCGACAGACCATATCGGCCTTCATATAAATCATCCCAATATAATTAATATGAAAGATATATATCTTAGAATTCACAATTTTAAAGAACATTGAATGTATCATGTCTATGCAAAATTTGGTTAGTATTGGTTGCGTGTTGAAAAAGTTATTAACATTATTTTGGGACAACCCTCGTACAGATGTATATGTCCATATAATATTCCAGAAATATCCTGTTATGAATACTTAACTACGGTCTAAATGCGTGGTTTAAGTGCATAACTGTTTATGGTTGGTTTACCAATGAATTAAAACACAAAGACCAGAGTTCTCCATGAGCTGTTTCAATGTTTTATTACTATTCAAATTTTATGCATGGGACGCAGTAAAAATTTGCCGACACAATACGATCTGTGTTGGTCCCGAAATTTAAACATAATTTCTCTCTAACTGAATCTTTAATCAAACAATTCTACAGTTATTTAATTCTCAAAGGTAGAGGGCTTAATTAGGGCTTCGTCTTGCATAAAAATTATCTCTTACACCCTGGCATGAAGGAACAAAGACAAATAATTTGTTTTTACTTCCACTTTGTAACTGTTAATTGGTAGATGCATAAAAAAACATTGTATTAATTAAAAAAAATAAATACATGTATGTCATTTCTATAGAGCCACGACTCTAGAATTATGTTTTCACTGTAAGTCAAACATAACATAGTACCGAAATCATTGAATTGATTTAGATAAATTGTTTTGAATTTTCAATGAACTCTTAAAAGTATTTTACTATTCTGAAGTTTTCTTTTTTTGCAATTCGGTAATTCGATCAAGAAAATTGACAAGCAATCACGGCAAATTTACTATCAAACAAAAATGATAAGTAGCTCGACTGTATCCACTAGAATTTTCTGCTTTTCAGAACATGTGTTTTAACTTTAATCAATATGTACGACAAGACTTTAAAAAAAGATCTGTTCAAGTATTCTTTAAATTGTTATTATAATGAATAGCGATTCATTTGCGAATTTGGTCGCAAAGATACCGCGAAAGTTTAGTGCTTTGGGTAAACTTCTGCATGTACTATTGGCAAAATTCGTTTTTTTCCTACACAGTACCGTAAATCTGGAAATTTTTACGTCGATTTGTTTTTTTGCGAATTCGGGTCAAAATGGTGTTGATTAATTTTTACGTTTCAAAATTTTTCGAATTACCACTGCTTTGTTTACATTTTCTTATTGGTAATTTATTTTTAAGAAAATTATTTTTGCGAATGTAATGAACTCGCAAATTTGCTAAAAATTTATCTACAGCAAAAATTTCCAGATTTACAGTATATGATATGCTAATTTTCCTAAATATCAATTTGAAATATTACAATCCCATTTATGTTTAAAAGTTTTCGAAAAACAAATGCTAAAATATCTTTTTCTCTATAAGAGCCACACCTCTACCCCGAGGAAGGGGGTAGATGAGGCTATTAACGCACCATTTCTAAGCTTATCATAGCATTAGCAAGCCCACACATCTTCGAGGTTCACTTGAACGTCCTTTTAAAACTTTAAGTATGTATTATTTTTGTTTGAAAATAAATATGTTCAGATTATTTTTATGTAATAATGTATCCTTTTCAAGAGACACTGTTTGGCGCTTGGAGCAAAGCTTGTCGAGATAGAAACTCCGGAAGAAAACACATATTTGACAAACATGGCGAAGCAAGAAAACGTTGGTAAGAACAGACCTTTTAAGCAGTGTCTTTTATTTTCATTGATTTCCAAAAAAAAAAAAAAATTAGTTCTTTTGTAATTAATTTGTTCTTAAGTTTGGATTATGATTATTTTAAAAGAATTAAAAAATGTTAAATATGTACATGTATTCGATATTCAATAGTACTTTATAGCAAATATATATAAATGAAAAAAAAAATTTAAATAACTTTAAATAAACGTTAAATAGTAAATTTCATGTCGCTTTTTTACCATTCCCACTACCGCCAATGAGGATGAAACAAATGTGCACTAGATTTGTACGTATTTTCAAATTAAAAGAAGCACGAATTTTATAAAAGCAAAATAACTAAATATGTAATATACTGTAGACGTACTTTTTTCCATGGGGTCATAATTCCGCGAAATCTCCATTTCCGTTTGATCCGCTGGTTGAAAATTACGCGGATTTCTCAGACTATCTCTATTTGCCTTTTATTTATATTAAGTACTCTTGGACAAATTTCCGCGGAAAATTTGTGACCGCATATATATCGCAAATTCATACCACGTGGAAAAAAGTACTTCTACAGTAGTTGAACTACGTTTCTCGAACAGGCAGACCACGCAGAAACGCAACAAACAGTAATCTACAAATATTTGAATATTTTATCTAATTATTTTTGAAAATGAATACAGTAAGGCTAAACTCACCTTTTCCAAACATCATACATTTGATAAAATGTCTATTGATTATCTGTTAAATTTTAAAAATACCATAATGACTGTTAAAACACCCCTTCCAAGACATTCAATTAAAGCGTGCAAGACTCCCCTACACATCAATTACAGCTTAAATTCTACGATTTATCAATATAGAGATCTGAGCGAAGGAAATATTCTTTGTCATTTTTAAATGTCTGTTTTTCTTATGATTAGGTCGAATTTTCTCTAGCCTAACGAAGTGTAGAAACACTTGTACTTCCTGTCCACGGACCGTCATTAATGCATATGATACGAAAGAGCTTGTTGAAGCGTTATGTAGTGATTATTTGCATCAGCGACTTTCCATCACCTTTATTTTCAGATTTTACAGCTAAAGCAATGGAAATGCTTACTTAAAACATTTTCAAGAA
The DNA here is from genome assembly GCF_032062105.1 of Saccostrea cuccullata. Classification (NCBI taxonomy): domain Eukaryota; kingdom Metazoa; phylum Mollusca; class Bivalvia; order Ostreida; family Ostreidae; genus Saccostrea; species Saccostrea cuccullata. Next base: position 126,999 of record NW_026929666.1, on the reverse strand, counting down.
GCCTTAGTATTACTGCAGGAAATAAAATGAAAATTTGTTTTTTTGAATATTGCTTCAATATTTATGATGAACAATTACAAATCCTTATAATTCCATAATATTGCCAAATGTTTTGTTAAAATTGCATTTTTTTATTGAAACGCTTCTTTTATCTCATGTTGTTAAAGTTTGTTCGCTGTGAACTTCCTCCGTCCTTTCAATTTCCCCACTGCTTTTATATTAAGTTACATTTTGCCACGTAAGAGTATGTGATTCTTATTAATGTAATGAATACAATAGAAAATTCATGATTATTTGTTACAAATATTTTTATTTGGTAACAATTATATTGTAAATATTTTTTTATGATTTGGTTGTTGTGCGTTGCAATTTCTTGAACACTTTTTTTCCATGTTATATCTATGTGCGAATGGGGTTTCATTTTCTTCTATGATATATGTCAATCAATTGAAAATTTTTTTATGTTGAAATGAATGATCTTGGTTCTTTTTTCCCGATGAAGGGACATCGACTCAAGTCACGGTCCGGATTCCGCATATTGCTTTCTCCTAACCGTATCGTGATCTAGAATATTCACGCCTTTCTATTGTGACGTCATATTCAGTCAATGACAAGTTTTGTTTCCATCGCAATTGAAATCATTAATTTACATCAGTATTCGTGTATTGCGATTGGGTATTGAAAGGTCACATCAAAGTTCATTTTCCGACTATGCTTGACTAGCATTGGTCAATATTTTAATGAACTACGAGATATTCTTTTCTCATTCAACTCCGAAAAGAATGGGAAGGGATCGTACATTTCGGCCGTGGTTAAGATCATATTTTAAAAGTCAAGGGTAAAAGTCATTAAAAAAAGACAATTTTGATACTTTATTGATGAGCTTGACCTTTGACATTGAACTAATCTTCAAGGTCAAAGGTCAAAATATCTCATGCATTCTCCCAATGTCTTTAGTTTATTTATGATTGTCTAAAAGGTCATTTCCGGTCTACATTGAGATCATCCTAAAATGTGATTTTTTCTGAGACATAGTTCATATTAGCTATTTGATATAGAAATATAATATGTCGGTCAAATAAAGCAAAATTAGGATAGGTCTAATTAAACCATGTTTAAATGCGTTTTACTTAATTTTATTAGTCGAAAATTGTTTATTTATAAAGGAAACATATTATACTTAAATAATATGTATATAAAATGTTGGAATTATAAATTAAAGTAATTCCACCCTCCTATGATGTCATAGACTGTCATTAGTTTAAAGCCATACCTAATAGAAAAATATCTCTTGGAAGAATGCCTTACAATAGGTGTAATGATAAATATTGTGTAGTTAAATAATTTTAAAAATGCATATTTTCTATATTTACTCAATTATTCAATCTTTAAAAAATGTTTACAAGGGCAATAACTCCTTCGAATTCTTAGGTCTCTTCTTTCAGGCATTTGCTTTATTGTAAAATAGTTTCCCTGATATTCACAATTCAATAGTATCTTTTAAGTAGGAAGTATTTAAAAACACTCAGCATCAGAATTATACATGTTAACCAGTTTTTACATATTTTTCATCATACTGTATACAAAAAATGTGCGATTTTTTTGTTGACATACACTTCTGTTTATATATGTTTCGCATCTCAAATAATATGGTGACCCATACATTTTTTGCAATAATTGGAAAGTTTAAAGTATATTAAATAAATGCAGTTTTTGCACTTTGAACCTATAAAATTGTAATGGTGGAATCACTTTGAATGATTTTTTCTGGACATAAATAGTGAAGCAGTCACATATTGTAAAAATAAAACAAATGTAAATCATTACAAAATGCAATCTGCATGTCCGTGAATAACTATTAAATATTTATTTTGGTATTTGATATTTTATTTCAGTTTATATTGTTTTTCCTATTGTTTGTATATATGTAAATCTAGCTTTTAGAATAAAAAGCAGATATCAGAAAAGAAGTGTCGAAGAGTCTTTCAAGATTGAATTGTCAAGCATGTGAAGTTAATGCTGGACACATATTAATAAATCTTTCTGTGATTGAATAAATACTCAGTTATCAATTGAAAAACTAATTAAAAGAAAAAGTTATTCAAGCACTCATTTACAAATTGCATAGATATTTCAAGGCCAAGATCTCTATCCTTCCCTCTTGCATCAGCACTCAAAAAAAAAAAAAGAAAATTTTTCAACAGCTCTTTAAATTATTCAAAGATTTGAGAATATGATCTGACAAATATCTGTAACAACAGACACACCTTATTCCTATCGGCCGTGTTAGTTTAGTAATTGGCTTTGGAGGTCAAAGAATTTCTAAATTTCTTCTTAGCTGTCAAGCAAAGCTAATTCCTTTAACATGCATATCGACCCTCCCTTTGCTAAATAAGCGTAAAAGTCGTTGATTTGCTAAAGCATCACCTGAGAGATTGAATATTTTACTTATAAAAAACTGTTTATGATGGGTTTTATATATAAATATGTTACCTTTATGAAAAATAAGCCATATTAATGTCAATCCAAATAATAAAAAATATACAATGTTTAATGAAGTGTCACCAATTCATAGAAAAAAAAAAAGATCGTGTCCATTCTATTTTCGAAGGAAAAAAATCAATTTTCTTTTTCATTGTAGTTGTGTTCTTTACATTCTCACTCATTAAAAATTCGGGGGGAAAGTTACAACGTATGGGCGTTCGAGGCTAGAAGAGCTTGCTAAAGCAGATAGTATGGTGTCTGCAGGGGGTCCTTTAGAGAAATCTGTAAAAAATGAAAGCATTAAAAAGCAAATAAATTCCACTTTTGATAAATTGTTACAGATAGATTAACAAACATAAAATTATCTACTAAAGATAGCCACCTGATTAAGGTATAGCAGCTTACAATAATTTGAAAAGTGTTTAACAAAACTGGTTCAACCGGAATTTGAGTGGTTTTTGGACACTAAGGCACTGGATGATTACGAGGCGATACCAGAGTAAATGACTATTTGCTATTTGATTTCTAATGGTGTGACTCCTCCTGTGGCAACCTCATAGACCACCTTTAGTGATAAAGAATTTCATATCTGGGCAAAATTGGTGCACAGTGCACCGCTAGAAATTGGTTTTTGGACAAGAAGATAATTCAATGGTCTTTTCAAGAAACCAAGACATGTGTTAATCCCACTGTTTTGGAAATAATGACAAAATATATACACTACCACCGATCCACCAAATGTTTGATTCACAAATAAGAATTAACAAGTGGTGCGTTAACAATATTGCCTAGTATATATTCTTGGAAACGGAGGTCATGTGCCACGATAAATATTGGCCAATAGAGAAGGAGATTGCATAAAAAATGCATAAAAAAGTAATATATGAAACATTGTAATTAGTAATTAGAGAGACAACACTGCGTTTAGAATCCCTCGACAGACGTGCTTTACAATGTATGCAAACTTTAAAGCGAGGAAAACTCAAATCTTTTTTTTTAGATTATTTATGAAATGAATGGAATTTTTTTTCCTTTGACCGATTTAAATGTATCAAAGAAAACATTTGGACGGAAAACGTCATCAATGCGTGCAACGTTTTCTGTTCAAATATTTTCTGTAATACAACGTATGTCGGTCAAAGGGATTAAGTATTATATTCATTTCTTATCATTTAATTATGATTTTTAATTGATAAAATGAAACTTTCTTTCACTTGACTATTACATTTACGCATCAAACAACAGTGCACACGAATACTAGTATATGAGAATGTTAACGTTGACTCAATTCAAAATGGATATAGGACTAGCAAAACACAATGTTCTCAAATATTGTCGTGTCATTACCTACCTTATCAAATATAACATTTCTTTAACACAATAAAATCTTACCTGTTGTGCAATAATATTTTGCTATATCCAAATGGGTATATTTTCCCCGGAACATTCGTAAATGTTCGTAAAGGGAAGCTACTCGAATATCAGGTCACAGAAATTTTGGATTTCACTTGCGCATCTCTTCATTTGAATTAAAACAGAATATATAAATACGTATCACAACCTGTCGCTGCTATAAAATCTAAAAGTCTGTTACCAACTATTAAAGATTAAAAGAATTCCGTCCTCATTCATGCAATGTCTTTTTACTCTATCATTCATTCCTAAGAATTAACAGATTAATGGCATTTCCCTGTTGGCTTTGGTAGCATACACATTTCTTCACTATTTAATTATTCCTTTTAAAAAGTAATCTGGAAGCGGGACATATGCATATAAGGACCGCGAAAGCAGTTTCGGATGCTTAATGCGAGCGAACTCTGGATTCCATTGACTTAAAATGTATATATCCTACTTCCACATTACTTTGTAAAAGAAAAATGAAATACTTTTACCCTATTTTCTGAATTTCAAAACTTGTCCCGCTTCTTTTCAAATTATTTCTTTTGGTTAACAAACCGGTATGCATACTAGAACGATCAATAAATGTTTTATGCTACCAAAGCGGGGAAATGTCGTTTACTTGTTTATTTTTAGGAAAGGATTACAAAAAAAACGTCTCGACATTGAGCAAGGACAACATTATTTCAAAGTTATACAGTCGGCATCTGACTATAACATATTTTGAAGCATGTGTTATGCATGGGCAGGTTCGGTTTAAAATTCATATAGGAGATACGCAAATGAAATCCAAAGTTTCTGTGACCTATTGTGGCCATACACTGGAAAAAATTGCTAACGCACCACCTAAGAAAATTAATTTTTTACTTGAAAAAACCTGTTTATGAAACATTTGATAAATCAATATGTTACGTTGACAATAATAAGGCATATTAATGTCAAACTTTATAAATCATTACAATGCTTTTAGAAATGTGAAAAATTCATAGAAAACATTTAAATCGTGTCTTTGCCAATTTTTTTAGATAAAAAAATCAATTTTTTCTTCGTATTTGTGTTATTTTTATTTTTACTAATTAAAAATTCAGAAAAAAAGTTAAAATGTATGCAGCCTTTGACGCTAGAAGAGCGTGCAAAAGCAGACAGTATGGTGTCTGCAGGGGGTTCCTTTACAGAAATCTGTAAAACATCAAAACAATAAAAAGTTAATGAATTCCACTCATGAAAAATTGTTCCAAATAGATTAACAAACATAAAAATGTTTACCATAGATTACTGCGGCATTAAGTTAGCAGCATACAATAAGTTGAAATATGTTCCAAAAAACTAGGTCAACCGGATATAAGATGGATTTGGTATGGACAGTAAGGTATTAGATGATTTCTAGGAGATATGAAAGTCGATGAGTGATAACTGGGCGACTACTCCTGTGGCAATCTCACATACTCCTTTAGTCATCAAGAATTTTATATCTGTGCAAAAATGGTGCGCAGCGCAGTACTAATTACTAGTACTTTACGGACAATGCAAGAAGGTCATTCAAGGGGTTTTAAATGATACCAAGACATTTATCAATCCCACGGTTTTGGAAATAATGGCATAACATATACACTAGTACCGATTCGGCAAATGTCCAATTCACAAATGAAAATTAACAAGTGGTGCGTTAGCAATTCTGTCTAGTGTACAATCCACAGGACCATAATTTGATCAAATTTTAATTTCCATATGAGAATTAATTGTTCTGCAGTTCAGTTTGGTTTCTCTTACTTCGTCGAGGTTGTGTCACTTCTACCGTCTCTTCTTCTGAATCTTCCCTACTTGTTGGAGGAACACACGGTTTTTCTATCGCAGCTTCTTCCAAATTTTCGGCGGTTGCGGAATGTTCTTCCTCTTGAACTTGTACGGCCTGTTCTGGTATATACTCGAGGTCAGATTCTTCCGAACTGGAACATCCATCACTCGAATTCACTTTTTCAGCTGTGTCTAAGATCTCTTTCCTTGTCACATTCTCGATCGGCCCAGATCCATCTGCAAGCTGAATGGAATACACATTATCACTAAGGTATTTCACAACTTTGTATGGAGTAGCACACCATGTATCCCGAATTTTGTTTTTTCCAAGAATGCAGTTCCTCGTAAGAACTCTTGTTCCAACTGGAATGACCGAAACACTGGTTTCTTGTTTTTCTGTTGATTCCGCTGTTCTGCAGATTTTTCTATATTTGACAATGCCAACTTTGATGCTTCCAACATCTTCCTCTTATGGTCTTGAATCCAATCATCCATAGGTACGTTTTCAATGTCATCATCTGAAGATTTGTGTAATCTAAGCATCAAATCGATGGGAAGAATTGGTTCTCGTCCGAAAAACAAGAAATGTGGAGAGTAACCGGTCGATGAATGAACAGGGGCATTGTAGGTATACACCAAGTATGGAAGATATTCAGGCCATTTCCTTTTCTTTTCTGGAGGTAATGTTCTCAGTCTGTCATGCATGGTCCTATTGAATCTTTCACATTGTCCATTCCCTTCCGGATGATAAGGCGTTGTCTGGGATTTTTCAATGTTGTAGTAACTACACAGTTCTTGAACAATGAAACTCTCAAAATTGCGTCCCTGGTCACTATGAATACGCTTAGGGATTCCAAAATTCACTAACCAGTTTTTAACAAGAATTTTTGCGACAGTATTTGCTTTCTGGTCTTTACACGGTACGGCTTGGGTAATTTTAGAGAAAATGTCTGTCATAATTAACACATTCTCACGTCCATCAGATGATTTTTGTAGAAGAGTAAAGTCAATGGCCAGAATTTCTTGAGGTTTGTACGCAATTAAATTACTCATTGTAGGCTTAATCGCTGGAATTGGAGCTTTCCCTATTAAACACCTTTCTCAAGATTTACACCATTTTTGGACATCTTTTAGCATCCTTGGCCAAAAACATCTTTTCTTCAACAAAGAATAAGTTTGCTCGACACCTTGATGACCTGCATGGTTGTAAATATTTTCCAGAACGGTCTTCTTCAGTACTTCAGGAAGTAATAGCTGTCTCTGTTCACCAGTCTCATCTGTGATCTTCCTGTACAAAACACAATTTTTAATGGAAAGTTTGTCTCTCTGATTAAGAAGTTTTCCCACATCTTTGTGCTCCTTTTTCAAGTCATCAACCGAAATTTTACGATTTTCCTCCATCCAGTAACAAATTCTACTCAACTTTGGGTCATGATCTTGAATACTGCTATGTCTGCAGGAATATACTCAGGAAGCGTTGTTATGGCACTCACTGTCCGCATTTGAAAGTCTGTAATCTCTGAACTCAACTGAGTCTGTAGACGGCTATGTAACATCTCCAATGATCACTCTGAGTGATCCTATCTAAGGAAACTTTCACTTCTTCTTCTTCCATTGAAGTAGGTCTACGGCTTAACGCATCTGCGTTGCGATTCACCTTACCAGAGCGGTATTTCACTGTAAAATCAAACTGAGCTAGCTCTCCTATCCATCTCATCGTTGTTGCGTCTACTCGTTGCTTTGGTTTGTTGATGTAACTAAGCGGGTTATTGTCAGTGTAAATGATAAACTTCGATCCAAGGAGGTAATCACGAAATTTTTCACTAACTGACCACTTGAGTGCCAGAAGTTCAAGCTTCATAGCACTGTATCTTTCCATATTCTTCTCTGATTTCCGCAGTGATCTTGATTCGTATGTTATCACAATTTTTCCATTAGGTCTCTCTTGAGATAAAACTGCTCCGAGTCCTTCAAAACTTGCGTCTATTTCCAAAATGAAATCCTGCGAAAAATCGGGAAATCCAAGAATCGGGGGTGAAACAAGTTTCTCCTTTGAGCTAATAAACGACTTAGTACACTCGTCAGTCCATAACTTTTTTAACTGCTCTGCTTTTGGTTTGGCATTCCTTGGTCTTGATAGCAATGCATGAAGAGGAGCTGCAATGCTAGCGAATCCTTGGACGAATTTCTTATAGTAACTAGCTAATCCGAGGAATGAGCGGAGTTGCTTTTCAGTAGTTGGAATAGGCCACGACTCAATAACAGCTGTTTTCTCCGGGTCTTTTTCGGAAACGACATGTCCGAGAAATTTTGTTTCTTTCTGGAAGAAATGACATTTTGCTGGTATAATTTTTAGTCCATTGGATTTTAATTTAGTAAACACTTGATCTAATCTGTTGATGTATTCTTCTACTATTCTTGAAAATACTCAGATGTCGTCCAAATAAAGAACTAGTATGTTGAAATTTTCATCTCCAAGGCACGCCTCCATAAGTCTTTGGAAGGTTGCGGGGCTGTTGCATAATCCAAAAGGCATTCTAACATACTCATAGAGTCCACCAGATCCAACACGGAACGCAGTCTTGGGAATGTCTTCTTCTTTTACAGCCACTTGATGGTATCCTTGTATTAAATCTATGCTACTGAAATATTTATCTCCATTCAGAATATCCAAGGTATCCTCAATTCGCGGTAGCGGATATGCGTCTTTGACAGTTTGTCTTATGTTGTTATCCTTCTTCCTGACAATCACAACAGGAGAAGCGTACGGACTGGTACTTTTGCGAATAATTCCCTGATTTAACAGTTTCTCTATATGTTGTTTCACTTCTGAAATTTGATTGGGTGGAATTCTTCTATGAGGAATTTTCACAGGTTGGTTATCTGTCAGCGTTATAGGATGAGTCACAGTTGTTGTGTATCCCAAATCTTAATCACTCCTTGCAAACACATCTTCATGTTTAGAAAATAGTTCAAGTAGTTTCTGTTTTTGTTCAGCGGATAATGGAACATTTCCAAGATCCAGTTTAGACTTTAAATCAGAATTATCAGAATTAACAGTGTTGGTTGACACCGAGACACTACGAATGTTCAATTCTGTTGGTTCAATATCAACTGCATACTCTTGGTCAGAAGTCTTCAAAATCTCGATCTGGTGTAGTGTACCAATACGAGTCTTTGGTTGAATCCAAACATCTTCTTCATCAATGTTAAACATCCTTACAGGAATTTTCCCACTTTCCACAACACTAACAGTATCCATCACCAAAATATTTCGAGGTAGAGATCCATTCTCATTGGAAATATGTTGAACGGCTGCTACATGTGGGTTTCTTTTCTTATTTTGTCGTGTGGATCCTACTATGGTTTTCATAGAGTTCGCTGGAATTCTTACAGCTTCTCTTCCTGTCACTTTAACAAGTCCAATCTTCACATCCAATTCATTCTCAGCTAACGCTAGAACAGACATAACATTGTTCCATATAGGGTCTTTCATATTAACATTATCACAATGACAGGCTGTTCTAATATGTTTCAGTACATTACATCCAATTACATTACATTACATTACATCACATTACATTACATTACATGTACATTCAAATTCATTTCAAGGTATGGAATTTGGATTTTGTTGGCTGCAGATAATCGTATAAATTTTCTTGTGTCAGTAATATCTTTGTGATGCAAGAACTTTTTATAAAACATGTCAGATATAGTCGAAACTTCTGCTCCGGTATCTAGAAGACATTTTACAGGTTGTCCGTTTAGTTCAATAGTAGTGACTGAACTGTTTCTTTTAGCATTTTTTTATTTTCTCGTTCATATCACACGAGTCTTTCCCACTCCCCTCTAACAGGCGACTCTCTACTGTGAGGGTTTGACTTTTAGATCGGTGTTAGGAAACTGTGGTCTTGGCTGTTGTTGCAGTCGTCTGTTTTCTTTGTTCTGGGAGAACCCGCTTTTACGATTTGGGCATTCTGAGGAAAATGTCCAAGTCCGTTACAGGAATAACAAACACTCTGATCTTGTCTTCCGATTCCTCGACCACGTCCTCTGCTAGGTCTATTTCCTCTCCAAAGTGAATTAGACTGTCGAGACTTCTGTAATGTTTTTGAAAGCGTATCTATCTGTTGTTGTTGTTGTTTCTCTATCATCTCTTGTTGTTTCTTTACCAGACTCATTAATTCACTCAGTTCTGTATTTGGAGTAGGTACACATGATGTTTTCTTCACACTGAGATTCACGCCAGGGTTGTCTTCTATCCATCGTAACATTTTAAGTCTGAATTCTAAAAATGGTATATTGCCAGAGTCTAGCACAACTTTTCTCAGTTCTTGTCGGGTGTTCTGATCTCTGATTCCATCAACAAATCTCTCAGTAAGCTTAACATCAGTCACGTGTTTTTTTTTAATTTTTCATGTTGATTTTCTGTGCCATGTCCATTAATACAAGAGAATATTTTTCCAATGTTTCATCCTATTTTTGGTCTCGTTCATAAAATTTCTGGAGAAGTTGGGTAGTGGTTTCTTTAATTTCAAACACAGCCTCCAAGATGTCGAGAATTTGTTTTCCTGTTTTTCTCTCTGTATGAGGTCGACGTTTCACTTCTGATATTGCAGATCCAGTTAAATGGTCCATGATGAAATCTACGAAATCGTATTTGGACTGTGTAGACTGTATATGTTCCCTCATGTCGGAGATCCACTCGTAAACATCTGGGTCTCCATCCTTAACTGGTCGACCTTCAAACTTACGAAATTTTCGTTCGGACTTGACATACACTAAAGGTGTTGGTTTTTCGTTCGACTCGGTAGCTTGCAGAGAAGAAACTTTTCCTTGTAGATTTTTAATTTCTTGTTGCATCACCGCATTCTCCTGCCTATCTTGGTCTTCTCTAGTCTCCAAAATCTTAATTTTGTACAATAGTCCTTGGATGAGGTGTTCCATGATGATGGTAACACAACTGCACACTGTCGTCAATCACAAGAATCACAATCACAAGAATCCTGTCCACGACGCCATTTGTAACACAAGAGAATAATGTTCTTGTATAGTTCTTTTATTCTTGATTTGATAAATGGTTATGATGATAATGATGATGACAGTGGTCCTAAGTAAGGAATGCAGTATGGCTTCCGGTCACTGTGACGTCATCAAACGAAGACTGTCCAATATATCAGACAAAACGGCGTTTAGTAACACGGCTGACACACGTCTTCACTGATCAACATCTATTGTGAAAATACCGCCAAAAGATGGCCTACTGTACATTCGGTAAATTGACCAATCAATGGACAGATTCACAAGTGTAAAAAAATAAATTATAAAAATTACTTACAGCCAAATACTAACGTTATTTCAATTATTCAAAAAGGATATAAACATAAAAATAATTTTCCTTTTCATAATTTGTAAACTTTATAAAAAATTTCAATCTGAATCTCGAACCCGATGCAAATTATACTTCGCCCACTTACAAAAGGGAAATTAAAAAAATCTATAAGAGAAAAGGCATTCAAAAAGCAAATGCTTAAAAACATTATTACGTAGAAAGCTCGGCAATTATCTTTTTTACGGTGAATTATAAAATTTGTAAATATTCTTTCAAATGTTTTTATCAGAAAAACACCTAAATAAAGTATTGTCGCCCGCGTAGCACAGTGTTTAAAGCGTCTGATCTAGGATCGCGAAGTAAGGAGTCAATCGAGAGGGACTTAAACAAAATACAATCAATCAATCAATCTATATATTTTTTTTTAAAATTTAGTTATATTAAATAAGTTCTTATTATCTAAAGGTCTTGTGTCTTTTCCAAAAGTGAAAGTTGTTACTAAAATTCTAGAAAATTCGGTCGTTTGTTTAGATAATACATACTTAATATGTTGGAAAATTTTTGTTATTTTCAAATTTTCTACATGTTCTTTGAGATTTTTGAGAAATCACGTTGAATTAAAAAAAATTTGAATGTGCTTCTGTTCTAAAAAGTTGCTCCGATACAGGAGTTCAAAATCTTATGATGAATAAAGGTACTTGGAAGAGCATATGCTAGACCCCATTATGCATCTTTGTACGGATTTTAAGGAAGTTAGTGAATACAAAATACAAAGATCGAGTCAATTTTGTTCACTGGACGGCTTGGCCAAAATCAGGAGGCCATTTTCACATGAATAACGTTATATAGACGTAACTCTTTTATTTATCTAAATGTCTTTAGTTGCATTACAGAGAAAATATTGAGAGCTTTCCATTGGTATATCATATTTTATATAATACCAGCATCTTGGAAAAAAAAATTGAATACAGTCTCAGATTCATAACTCTTGAAGCGTTATGCTCACAGTTGTACTTAATTGTTTTACATTTTTAAAAGAAATGGTAAATTAAACTTATTTTGAATGAAACATTCCAAATTAGATATAGTTTATTATAAAAAAAATCATACTGGTTAATTTTTTTACAGAAAAGAAAAAGGATAAAAATTGTGGAAATTATGAATAAATGTGTGTAGATATGCTTTTGTTATATACTTTAAGATGTATTTATGTTGAATGAATTAATTCATGATTTCTAGCAAAAAGGGAGCAAATATATGTTTGAAAAATATATGTTTGAAAATAATTGATTTTACTTAAGAAAAAAGTACTATAAGAAAGATATAATAGTGGTTTTAAATTGCGTGAACATTTTGTATTTTTTTTCCCATACTGATCTAATATCTTGTATGTGTATAGTCCGTAGCCCCATATTTCATTATAGTTTTTGTTTACCAGAAGAACATATAATTTATTATTAATGCTCTTGTTTAATATTTTCAGTTACCAGTAAAGAATTAAACAGTAATGAATAACTTTTTCGACAACATTAAAAGAAATTTTAGAAGAATGATTGGTGTCCTTAGCTCTGTATAGTCCATAGCCCTAATATTACAACTATCAAAAAAATTCACAAACATTATTGATACAATGACTACAATCATATAATAATATGTTTATTCGAATGCATAAATTGATTTATATATAATTAACATAGACTGTTATCTATCATATGGTGTTTTATTTCGGAGATCTTCTTGTTCTGAAATGGTTTAAGGGATTATCAAACCTCGCATGTTTTTATCGAATCTCGCTCAGAATATTGCGTAAAACATACCTAACTGAGAGAAAAGTTGACAATCCCTGAATAATAGACGATCGTGTTACAAAATTGATGGCATCAATTCGTCAGGTGTTTAACCAGATTTGTGAGATCGATGAAGGCTCAAGAGAAGTGTGCCCCATATTTTCTCTTATAGTCCAAAATGGCGCGGGCGCAGTTGTGACCCCGTGGTATCTCCACATATTCGCAAAGTTTAATTCATGTAAATTACATAAGATTCTACATGTCTGTGTAACTTATAAACCTTTTTTTGAGTCAAAAGTCAAAAGCAGTAGTGAGTTTGGGGGCGCAAAAGTTGAATATTATAAGAAAAAAGGCGCAAAGAAACAAGTCACGGGCAAGACTTTTGTACATTTTATTTGTAAACGGTAAGAGTACTGTTACTCAAAATGTATTTGTTGAAAACTGCATTAATATACTTCAGTTTTATACAGACCTTTGAATACGAGCCATATTAGTCTTACTTTTATGTGATACCATTTTCCATATCATTACTCTACCACTACCAATTCTCTTACGTCCTGGAAGCAGTCTATAACGATCATTACGAAGCCTGAGAACTCTTAAATTTATAAAACTCTTTCCGATGAACATTCTGGACTAATAGCACAACCAAAATTTTCAGCGGTGACGCTGTGGTTATACTCTATTGATCTGAGATCCTTGGAGTTGATATTTTGAGTGTTGTAGGGTTTGAACAATGGCATGAATAATCCTTTTGCAATGTTTCAAAGTCAACTGAAAACAATCTTGTTAGATGGTCTGTGAAGTTCAGGAATAGCTAATGCTGTAGATGACGTCATTATTTTACATACACACAAGTTTACGTAGTCCTCTGAAGTGATGCTGTGCTGCTGATGTCACATGTGGTCTTCCGTATTTTTTGTTAACAATGGGTGTTCCAGGTCAATGAATTATGTTTTAAAGGCTAGATATGGTGCTGTGCATAACATTAAAACCTTCTGCAATTGTAGACTGTGGTATACCTGCTTCCTGTTGCCCATTTTCCCTTTTGTGCTATGCAACATTCAGATGCAGCACTTTTAGAAAGAGTCAGTTTTCAGATAAAACCAAATTCGAATATCGAGAACCCCCGCTTTTAACAGCCCTTTTGTGTCCAAAGTAATTGCATCAGAAACAAATGAATGAAAATTGGGATAAATTTTTTTAGTAATTTTGCAAAGTCAGGTCTTTTTTGTCTGTGAGATTTGTAGAATAGCTGTAAAGTTAACAATTGCATTAAAAATAATGCATTTTAATCGAATGCATCATACCCTTCTAAATAAAAAATAATAGAAAATTTATTAAATATTGTTCAAGATATTGTTCCTACTATGTGTTTCTTTTTATTTTTTTTTTTGAAGAATATACATTGATTTTTATATAGATAAATGTAATATTATGTTTTTTTTTTACTTCAAATGGCCAATCTTGGTCAATCTTGAAAATAAATGATATACTGATAAACATTTTAAATAACCATCTTGAGCTATATGTATAACAATTAAGATAAAATCGAAAAAAGTATGAAGCAACATAGTCCGTAACACCCTCCCCTCTCCAGATGATTGTCCATGATAGAGCTCTTAAACAGTGCAGTCCATAGCCCAATTGCTCTCATGAAATTCATCCTTCTTAAATTCTAAGTTCAAGTTCATTCTTGGTCTTCAGCTGGTCTTAGACTATATTTTGATATCAATACACCAATTACATGTAGTTCTGACATGTATTATTTTATTCTGACAATTCATATTTTAATCGTATTGTGGATTTTATATAAAGTTTTAGATTTATTTTGTTTTAAATATTTAACAGGTTTTTCGTATAAATAGATTTAATATCCAACTGATAGGATCTTTAAGACAAATATGAGCTCTAAATCATAATTTTTACAAATATATGCCCATACAATCAGCTTTTTTTCTATGGTCTCTCTTTAAATGAAGGTAAGTAAGGGAAGTTAACGATAGAAAATTTATATTCGTCACGTTTATTACATAACTTGGTCGTTAGGTTAGCATTAAGGTCTTTTTCAAGTAAAATATCCAAGTATGAAACAGATGTTTCAGACTCTGTGGTATCTTTTATCTCAAGCTCTCCTAGATATATCGTATCGACGTAGGATTGGTAATTACCATATTTAAATGACAATATTCATCGATACATCTGAAGATCGAGTTAAAGGCCACATTAAGGGTTTTCTTCTTTAACACATAAGATTTTGCATGAATTCTGCTTCATATGAATACAAAAATAGGTCTGCTTATAACGGAGCGCAATTGAATCCCATGGTAATTCCAATAGATTGATGGAAGATCAGGTCTCCAAAAACCACATAGATATTGTCGATCAGAAACTCAAGTATCTTCTTCATGTCAACTTAAGAGTACCTGTGTGAGCAATCAGAATATCTAATAAACTAATTTTGCAAATGACCAATGACCAGGTAAGTAAACTTGTAAACTGTTAAATGATAAATTGTTCTACTAAGTTACTCGTCAAAAGCTTGTCTCGTTTTAAAAATTGTTCGTTTTAAGTGCTTGCTCCTGCTTACTGAATCAATTGGAACAATCTGTCTGAATTCCCATGTGTACTTATTGTGCTCTCGTAACTAGCAGTCCAACCCTTGCTTCCATATGCAGTAGAATTTATTTTTAAACTCCTACATTAAAAGGATACATGTAGGACTCTTACTCTAGCCCTTGAAACAACATTCAGATATATGGATGACGTTTTATTAATTTACAATTATATTAATTTGCAAGTGTGTCACACCTGTATGATAATGTGGTTATTTTATAAATTGTAATAAACATTGCACCAGATATGTTGTTTTCTTTCAAAATAAATGACCAATTTAATTTCTTTAAGTAGTTGAATTTTTTATATTGCTTAGGGAAGGAAGGTTTAAATAATATATCAGAGTGTCTAACAGCCTGTGGAATATTCTAACCTTTCAATTACAAAAAAAGAGATCAATTTCTCCACATGCGCACTATGAAACACACTGTTAGCTCACTGCATATTCTTTTTCTTTCATTCTGTATGAATTTCCCAGTTATTTTGTCGGATCCCTTAGACAATTCATGAAAACAAAATGAACTTTCTTTTCTATTTTTTTGTAATTATAATATCACAATATTATGCTTGTGTATATGGTGCTTCTAAAGAATTTTCGGACTTTTCTTGAGTTTCTGCAAATGACAACAAAATGCCAACACTGAATATTTTAGGGGAATACGACGAAATTCAAAGTTTCTCAGAATGTGCCTCGAGATGTTTCAAACTTCCTGGTTATACAAGTTATTTTTTAACCGTGTATTTTAAGGTGCATTGCAACCAGCTCTGCAAATGGACTTGTACCGTTCGATGGATTTGTGCAATTCTCTATTCAAACAAGTAAATTTTTTGACTGTCCTTAATGGAAAACAATTTTTATTAGTCCTAATTTATACTGTTCAAAACCAGAAAAAGAATTTATCATTAACTTAGAACATGTAATCTGCTAGTCTTTTTTTTTTTTGATAATTTATTGTTAACGTTCTCATACATGTAACAAATTTTTAATTTCTGTTCCTCACAGAAAAATTCTAATTCTAATTCGAACTTGTTTCTCTTAGATATTCTGCAATGGAGAGTCTTTGGTAAATCGCATTATCTTCTTGTGAAGAAAAAACTTAACATCCTAAGATCACAGGTAATGTCATAAATCATATATGTAACTATATAGTAAACATGGTTATCAGTTTCTGAACTTCATGAAGAATAAAAATGCATTCTAGATTCATATCGACTCTTACAAAATAGTCTGTTAAATTTTATTAATACAGCACTTAGCTGGATAGCTGAGCTAGTAGAAAGCATTAAAAGAATAATAATTGTTGCCTTTCTGAGATTGGAATTCATTGATTTAGTCCCCTTTTCTTCTCTAAGTATTTGCTGGGATAAAAAGGGACCTACTATGAAAATAACTTTTATAAAATAAGAGTTTTAATAACGATGTTGCAAAGTATACATTTGCTCTTGATTAGAAAAGATAACTTAGACGAAATCAAGCTTAGAGTTGTACTTTTTAATTTTCCAAAAAAAAAAATGAATGGATTTCTAGGAATGTAGTTAATTTTTATCCTTGATTATTTATATTTTTGCAAGATCTAGTTTTCGACTCGTATTTACGTAAACTTGAAATCAAGTAATGCAAATCTTGATTCATTTTAGACATTTTTTTTTAAAGCAAAAATGATTTTTCCTTTGGTCTTTTCTCTATGAATTTGAAAGCCTATTAAGTGTTTTACCCTTTAAAATTACATTTTTTAAACAAATGAGAGACACTCCAGAGGCCACTGATTATCATATTCTTGGGAAAAGATATCAAGTCGTAGCGAAAAAGTCTGCTTGAATAATAATCTTTAAAAATTCTTAAGAAATGAATTTATTTTTTGAAGATTCATGAGGTTATGAACTACGACGCTTCACGCCGGCATATTTCATGAAGCGCGTTAGCGCTTCATGATAAATATGCCGGCGTGAAGCGTCGTAGTTCATATACCTCATGAATCTTCAAAAAATTAAATTCATTTCTTATATTTGCATTATTTTTCTGATGACTTGCCATAAATTTACGCCGTCCAACTGTCATTTTCAAAACAAAACAGTGTGCACTATATTTTTTTTACTTTTTGACGTCAAGAGCGCTATTATGACGTAACAATGCAGGTATTCATGCTTATTCGTGATACATACCTAATGTAGTTTATGAGAAAATATACTGCATTTTATTTTGTAGAGAATCATAGGTGAAATTTATTGGAAATGTAAATATTAAAGGTTGTGTTTCACGAACTTCAGGGTCCTACTACCGAATTTGTGACGGATCTTCAAAAAAATGGATCGAATTAGTTTATGTTATTCTTCACAGCATGAGAACATGACTTTATTTGTGAGATATTTTTAAAGAAGGATATGGAGATAGTAACAGTAATCTTAATTATAATTAAGCATCGCCCCTATGTACATAGAATATTCTAGAAATACGGTCTAAATGCGTGGATTAAATGCATACGAACTGTTTATGGTTGGTTTACTAATGAATTAAAACACAAAGACCAGGGTTCTCCATGAGCTATTTTACTGTTTTGGTCCCGACACAGTAAAACTTCCTCTAACACAATTCAAGTTTTATGCGCGCGACACAGTAAAAACTTTGCCGACATAATAATATAAATGAAATCAGAAAATTCAACCGTACAAATTCCTTCTAACTCAAACTTTAATCAAATAGTTCTACTGTCATTCAACAATTCTAAAAGGTAGAGGGCTTACATGTAATTAGGGCTTCGCCATGCATAAACAATTATCTCCTACAACCTCGCATGAAAGAAACAAAGACAAATAATTTGTTTTCACCTCCATTTTGTAACTGTTAATCGGTAGTTGCATTAAAAATACATTGTTTTAATTTACAAAAATAAATACATGTATGTCTTTTCTATAGAGCCACGGCTCTAGAATTATGTTGGCACTGTAAGTGAAACATAACATTGTACCGTAATCATTTAATTGATGTAGATAAATTGTTTTGAATTTTCAATCAACTCAAAGTATTTTACTATTCTGAAGTTTCTTTTTGTAATTCGCTAATTCGATCAAGAAAATTGACAAAATATCATGGCAACTTTACTATCAATGTAAAATGATAAGTACCTTGACTGTATCGGCAAGAGTTTCATCTGCTTTCTCAGAACATGCGTTTAAATTGTTATCAATATATAAAACGAAACCATTTATGTAACGAATTAATGATCTTAAAAGTGTGTTCAGGTATTCTTTAATTTGTAATTATAATGAATAGCGATTCAGTCGCGAATTTGATCGCAAAGATACCGCAAAAGTTTAGTGCTTCGCTTAAACTCTGCAACACAGTAAATTTCAAACGATGATGAACCCAGCAGAGACATTGGTATTGAGCGCATAAACAATCATGATTTTCTTTGTTGACTGAATCGATAACAAACACAACATGTTTTGGTTGAATTTATTTTTGAAGCAAACAGATCATTACAACTTGCATGGGGTAAACATGAATTTGTTTAAGCAAATAATTATTATCACATACGATGGGCCAGATATGAAAAAGAAGACTTGACACCTTGTCAGAATGGATTAAATGTATCAGATCCATGTTAAAGTCGCTTATTAAAAAATTGAGGGGCAATATGAAAACAATCTATCCTTCTGTGTTCAATAACCCAAACGTGAAAAAAGAATTAGATAGATTACATGATCAGTACGCACTGGTCATTATATAAATTCTATTTAAGAAGAACTTAGGTTTAATTAAAATGGAAATCCAACTTATATTCATATTACCATTTCGAAGGAAGAAATTCTTCAAAATCATATGTCAGTTTTAGATATTTTTAATATTCCACAGAGCCAAAATGGATTTAAACTACCCTACATGTATTGGAATTCCAAAACTTCATAAAAATCCTTACAAACAAGATACATTGCAGGTTACAATTCAATGCTAAACCAATCTTCTTTTGTTACTCCTTACTAAGATTTTGACAGAAGTGAAGGAAAAACTTCAAGAGCACTGTGCAACAATACGTATATTCAAGAAGTGGTGTGAATCAGATGTGGCTACTCAAAAATTCCAAATAACTTTTAGACAATTTGAAATCTCAAGATTTTACCAAATACAACAGCTTTTAAAATTACGACTTTTCAGATTTATACACAGTCATTTTCAATGATAAATTAAAGTCCAGGCTTTTTGATATTTTTGACAGCTGCTTTTTCAAAATAAATGGAAATTGTAAATGTTCTTACCTGGTCATTGGTCATTACAAAATTATTTTGTTAAAACACATACTGATTCCACACACTCTGAAGTTGACATCAAAGAGATGCTTCAATTTCTGATTGACAATATCTATGTGGCTTTTGGAGACCATGTCTTCCAACAACCTATTGAAATTTCCATGGGTACAAATTGCGTTCCGTTATAAGCAGACCTATTTTCATAATCATATGAAGTATAATTTGCGCAAACTCTTATGCGTGACCTTCAACTCGACATTTAGATATATCGACGACGTATTGTCAATTAACAATAGTACTTTCTATTCCTACGTCGACACGAAATATCCTGGTAGGCTTAAGATTAAAGATACAACGAAGTCTTTCACATCTGTTTCATACTTGGATATTTTACTTCAAAAAGACGCTAATGGTAATCTAACAACCAAGCTATATGACAAACGTGATGACTTTGACTTTTTTATCGTCAACGTACCTTACTTATACAGCAATATACGTTCATCACCTGCATACGGAGTATATATATCTCAATTGATTCGATACGCAAGAGCATGTTCAATTTATGAAGAATTTCTAAAACGAGGTAAATAATTGACAAGCAAGTTGATGAAACAAGAATAAAGCAGTTTCGTTTAAAGTCGTCATTTCGTACGTTCAATGGTCGATACAATGACCTTGCCAGCAAATGCAATTTGTCATTGAGTCAAATGCTGAAATACGTTCTTCATACAAATTGTAAGTTCATCATTAATACACTGAATTGACGACGGATTTTTTTCCATTAATTCCTGATCTTGACAGGGAGCACACGGCGGGTGTGACCGGTCGGCAGGAGATGCTCACTCCTGCATGGCATCTGATCCCACCTCTGAAGTTTCGGAGGACCGTGATTGCTCTGCTCCTATTTTGTATTGTTTTACGGACTTTGAGAATGTTCGTTATCTCCACATTTTCCTTGCTAGGGGTTGGGGTTTAATCTTTGCTGTATTCAAGGCTAGAAGACTAACCCGAATTCACATTAACTGCGAAATGTAAAATTCCATATAATTATTCCATAACTTATCCACGTTATCCGATTTTCAAAAGAAAATCCCCACAAATGAACAGGTTTTTTTAACATAAAAAAATTGACCCAACAAAGTA
The DNA here is from genome assembly GCF_032062105.1 of Saccostrea cuccullata. NCBI lineage: Eukaryota > Metazoa > Mollusca > Bivalvia > Ostreida > Ostreidae > Saccostrea > Saccostrea cuccullata. Next base: position 106,197 of record NW_026929666.1, on the reverse strand, counting down.
TGTTATTTTACAGTATAATTCCATCTTAATATGACTCTCAGCGTTGCTTTGCATCATTTCCATAAATTTGATTTTCACATGAGAATTTATCAGATGATTTTTATTAGTCAAGAGTTATCATTCCTTACAACACTTCATTGCATTCCAAAGGACTGTGTCTTAATTACTGCCCTTGCATTTGCACTTACAAGATATATATCTGAAAACAAAAAAAAAAATCAGATTAACAAGGTCTTGGCATCTCTATTTTCATGCACAATAAACATATATTTTTAACACATTTCAATTACTATTTTTGAAAGTATATTTCTAATTCATTCTACACATTGAGATAAGCTGCACTTTTCGTGTTGGCAAAATCGTATTTTTCCTACACAGTACATGTGCTAATTTGCTTGCTTTTTAATTTCAAATTTTACAATCCATTCATGTCTGAAAGTTTTCAAAAAAAAAAAAAATAATAATAATAATAATAATAAATGATAAAATAACTTTGTTGTCTATAAGAGCCCTATGCCTATCCCGGGGAAAGGGGTGGATGGGGATATTTAAGCACCATTTCTAAGCTTATCATAGCATTATCATGGCAAGTCCAAACAACTTCGAGGTTGACTTGGAAGGTACTTGTAAACCTTGTATGTATGATTTTTGTTTGAAAATGAATCTGTACTGATTATCTTTAATTATTTTTTTTTTCAAGAGACACTGTTTGGCAAGCTTGTTGAGGTAGAGACTCCAGAAGAAAACACATTTTTGACAAACATTGCGAAACAAGAAAGAATTGGTAAAACAGTCCTTTTAAACAGTCCTTTTCTATATTCATCGTATTCCAAATAAATGACTATTTCTCATGTCATCAATTTGCCCTAAAGTTTGGATTTATAATTATTTTAAAAGAATTGATAAATGTTTAATATGTACTTGTATTAGACATTCGATATAACTTGATAGTATATATATTATATTAAAAAAACATTGTTTCCAAATTAAATGACGAAAGCACAACTTTTGAATATTATTGATTGGAAAAATGTGAATTTTATCGATAAGAAATGACGCTTTTTTTAAATTCATGATGTAAACTAAAACACAGTAAATTGTTACGTATTTCTAAATTAAAAGAAGCACGAATTTAAGAAATTTATAAAAGAAAAAAAAATACTGAATAGGTGATATTGTTGAACTTTGTTTCTCGGACATGTATACCCCGAGGTTTATCTCTCGAACTATAAAATATGTCCATAAGCAGTGCAAAGACAGTACACTAAACTGATAAGCCATCTAGTCAAGTAAAAAAAATATCTTGCGATCGCTAAACAAGGAATTCGTATTCTTGTGGCGGCTACCCATGGCCTTACTATACGGTGATTGCGAGTGGAAGTGAGAAATATCTATTAAGACATATATTTTTATAAATAGAATATCGATTACATACATATCGCAGTGATATTATTGTTAAATCAGGCACAATTAATTAATCAACAACATGTTCTTGGTTTACTTAGTTTTTTGTGGACTTAGTAATGCAGTTGTTGCTTACTCCGGCTAACTAACACCTTTCTGCATCGTGCCATTAACACTTCTAAATACATCCAATATGCTAAACCGTTTTAAAATACTAAGTACATATCATAAAACTCATAAATGATATTCTTCAAACACACACTGTTACAGAAATGCTAAATAAATAAAAAAAAATGATTATTTTCCTTCATTTTACTGTAGATATTCGGCTTGGGATGATTGATGCCTTTGTGGAGGGCAAATGGGTGTACCTATCGTCATTGAAAGCTTTGACGTTTACCAACTGGAGCTGGGGAAATCCCGACAATTTATTTAATCAAGACTGTGCTACGTTAGCAAGCTATAAAAAGTATAAGTGGGATGACGAGGATTGTACAGAGCAAAGGAACTTTGTTTGTGAGAGATTGATTGGTTCAGGCTCATGACGTCACCATTCAAACTACGGTTTGAATGAAATATTTGGTTGTAATTTAACGTCTATCAACAAATGAACAAGTAGTATTTAGTAGGGAAAATCAATCTTAATATATTACATGTATATAGGTCAAGATGCTGTGACTGAAAACTACATAACAGTAAACATTGAAAACAGATTTCGGTGGCCATCAGTTCTTAATTATGCTTTATACCCCTGTCAAGAAGTTTGAAAAGATGTAAAATGGGTAAAAGAAAATTGTGTGTTGAGAAGGATAAAATTATGGTAATACTACAATTATCACTTATTTGAATGTAACTCCATTATCGAAAAGAAAAACCAGACAGCAGCTTTAAAATGAAAGTATTAGGCATAAATTCAAACGACAACTATTTGGATGTGCTTGGAATGGAAAACAGAGATGATGGCTAAAAAATAACTGATTCACTTACTCTGGCCTTCTAGTTCCAGATTACACATAAGGTAGGTACACAGTCTCTCCACCCTGTCCTATCTTTTGCTTTTCTTTTTATTTCTTTCCACGTCAGTGTCCTATCCCTTTCTGTTCTTTTTCTGCTGTTCTTCGCCTTGTTGTGTTTGGCCTGCCCCTTTTGCTCCTGCCGTCGGCCGTTCAAAAAATGCTCTTGTGATGTTATGCTGTATTTTTTCTGAGCACATGTCCGAACCATCTCCACTTTCTTCTTACAATTTCTGCCACAATATCTTCCTGTCCTATCGTCTCTAAAAGTTCGTTGTTGGGCACTTCCTTTAGCCATATTATCTGAAATATGGACCGTAGGCAACGATTTACAAAAACTCTGTTTCCTTTCGAGGTCTTTCTGGAGCTTCTAGCATTCTGATCCAAATAATATTTTTGATTTTACATAACTATTGTAGATCATAAACTTTGTCATGGTCATGTAGGAGGAGGTCCAGACTGGCTTTTAAATGACAAACTCATGACGGGCTTTATTGATTCTTGATATAATGTCCGCGTCAGTACCTCCTGATGTTGTTACAATGCTGTCCATTTATGCGAAGGTGTCTACATCTTAACTTGTACGGGGTTGTTATTCTGTGCATTGATTCTCATTATTTTGGTCTTGTTAAAATTGATGTTTATGCTTAGACGTTTAGATGTTGTATAGTGTTTGGTTGTTTTCTCCTGGATTTGTCGATAGACGGATGAAATGAGATATAGGTCATCGGCATAATTCAAGTCATCCAGTTTGTTTTCCATTCTCCATCTAATGCGGTTTTCTTAGCCCTGGTGGATTCCCTCATGACCCAGGCTATAGCCACTAAGAAGAGGAGAGGCGATAACATTCAGAAGAAAAAAGAGAAAATGCCTAAGATGGAATTTACGATATCTTAACTTAGGATATTCCTAAGATGGTTTCGTTTTACATCCTAAAATAATCTTAAGATATGCCTAAGATATGGCCTAAGAAATATCCTAAGACACGTCTTAAGACACATCTTAGGAAATTTTCATAAGCATGCCTGCTGAATTCTAATTCCGTGGGAAACCTGTTAGACTGGGTGAAGAAAAAAATACAATCTAATAAGAAAGTGATAATCATTAAAGGAAAACTAAATAGTGTAGAAATGCTTTAATGTCTACGGAGACCGAAGGATAAATGAATTCTAAGTTGTACTTAAAATATTTTATGTACATTGGAAAGCTCTGTGTGTAAGAGTTATCGCGCTTGCATTATCCTTGGAAAGTTTGTTGCATGTAAAAAGTCGTTTTATAATAGTTTAGAAAAGATCAACTTCCCCGCAAGAACAACCATGATCACACTTTTTTGTCCTTTAAATACATGAGTTTCAAAATTCATTTTCTCTTTGTATACTCTATGCATGTCCTCTTGTTTTCGTATGATTTCTTTGAAAATTTATAAATAGAGACGAAGCTTTCTGCTCTTTTTTCCATAATAACATGAATAATATCATGGTATTTTGCTGAAGTATTTGGTGCTTCAACAGATTGGTCGGAGTATTCGCAAGTTTTCAAAAATCTTAACCAAATACCAACTCCTGACATCATAATGATGTACAAGGAGATTCATGGTCTGCCCGAATGTAGCCCAAGGTTCATCAAAAGACTTGACTTTCTTCTATAACCTTGGATCTAGGAAAATCCACAAAAGGACCTTTCCTGTTCGATGGAATTGTACAACTTTCTTTTCAACAAACAATTATATATATTTGACTGTTTAATACAGTTATGCATTAGCCAGATCAAATAGAAATATCATTTATTTGTACTGTTATATTTAAAGGATACTTTCTTAATTCATATCTACACAAGTAACACGTTTCTTCTACCTGAGTGAATGTTCAATAATTAAAAAAAGAAATGCTTTTAGAATTCAATATCATTTGTACTAGGTCTTTTGCAATAAAGGGACATTGGCAAATCGCATTAACTTCTTGTAAGGAATAACTAAGCGGTCTTAGAAGCACAAATAATGTTATATGTGTATCATAAAAATACAATTATGTTTTTATCAACAAATTTCAATATTCATTGCATTATATATATATATATATAAATACATACATATATATATATATATATATATATATATATATATATATATATATATATATATATATATATATATATATATATATATATATATATATATATATATATATATATATATATATATACATATACTGAAAGAAACCGCCCTATACACAATCCACGCCATTTAATCATTTAACAGTCTTATGCATCTTTGTCTCCATTGACGTTCAAGAAGTTTAGTTTATACTAATTTGAGGAAAAAGGTAAAAAAAATATATTACATTTTTTTACTCTGCCGTAAAATTTCCTTTTTCTATCAATAAATTCATTTCAACAGGTAGTAAATATACAATAATAAAGACAGGAAATATTTTTTTGTAGGTTTTACCTTTTATTCCTTTCAACAAATGGCTAGAAAGGTACAGATAACTTATACTTTGTTACTGGTTTTAACTATTCCTTATAATGCTTAAATCCTGAAATCGAGGGAAGTACATGTAAGATAACTAATAATTTTCGTTTCAGTGAAATATATCCTCATTTTTATTTTTCCTTTATATATCAAACACAGTGTTATTGGATTTATTCATTCCTTATATTGTTTATCGATGTAATCCCCTTTTACCTATTACATGACCTCTCAAATACACGGAAATGATCATAGAAGCCTACTGAATGTCTAGTCAGTGGAATATTTCCTCATTTTTATTAAACACTGTACCTCTATTCATCTTTATGTTTTTATTTATTTTTCCTATTTAACACATCAGTAGTGTTTTAGGGTACATTTTCCTTTTGTAAAATGTAAAACACACATACAAACTTAAGATACAAGGACAGATGTGAGATTTGAGAGTAGTTCTTATATTATTTTGAAGATAAAAGATTATTGTTCTTTTTCCAACAAGGAGTAGTACGATAAAAAATGAATATATGCCGGGTGTAAAAATGTTTCTATTCGCTGAAGTATCATATTGTCTAATTATTGTATAAGCAGGAGGTTGTTAAATATACTTTATATAATATCAATTTGCATTAAAACCTTTTGTGAAGTGTATAGATTAACTAATTCTTAAAGATTTTTAATGGGTTTTTTTTTCTAATTAGACCCATGCTGACAAAAAAACGTACACAATGTTGTACTTTAAACAAATAATTTTAAAAATAAAGATTTTTTTTAAAGTGAAAGAACGATATAAACGTCGTAAAAGGATTATTGCAGCTCTCTCTCTCTCTCTCTCTCTCTCTCTCTCTCTCTCTCTCTCTCTCTCTCTCTCTGATTCCGAACTCCCCTACTCAAATCTTGTATTTTCAAAATTTTCAGGTATCAAATGTGAGGTTTTGGTACGAAAAATCTCGTGATACAGAATTCACTTCTTGATATTCATGTGATTCAGAAGTCTTTTCTTTCATTTCTGCTTCAGTTGTTATGTAATGAGATGACGACTGTCTTCTCACTTCCATTTTCCTTCTTCTAAATAGAAAAAAAATATTTTAAAAATTCAAAATGCACATATATATTTTATATAACTAAACAATGGTTAAGAAAAAAAAATACCTTTCACAAATCCATAATGTACAGGTCAAAACGTTTAGTATGACTAATATAGATATTCCAATTGCATAAAAACAGTGATCATCACATTTTCTAGCCATTGAAGTCAATAATGAAACTGTATAAAAAGATAGGAAATGTCATGTGAATTGAATACAAGGATTTTCAAACCAAATTATATAAATAAAAGTAACAGAAAAGATGGGTACTTTTTCACTTATATATTGAAATTGTACTTTTAATGAATTATACAAAGGGTATCTGGCTCTTCCCATTTGCTTTTAATATATAAAATTTCGCAAATATTACCTTGTATGCATTCTGGAGAATCCATCATTCTAGCTTTGCAGTTACAAGTCCCATCAACATGATTACATATATCAGAACAATTATCAGAGCAAATTTTTGAACAATTTGCACCGAAATAACCATTTGCGCAGACTGAAAAAGTTAAATGATAAGAGTTGTATCTTATATTTTAAATTCAATGCTTCATTTGAAATGTGAATCATAAAATAATATACAATTATTGCTGGTTTTTGAGGTCAATACAATGATTTAGCCATCTGAGGAGTACAATATTCACCGAGCCCGAAGGGCGAGGTGAATATTGTACTTCGAAGATGGCTAAATCATTGTATTGACCGAAAAAATCAGCAATAATTGTTTTATTATATGATTCAAGGATAAAATGATACAGCTCATTACTTGTTTGCATTTTATTAAGTCCTAGCCAAATACAAGAGAGAAGCAGAATTAAAATGTGAATAATAATGTTTTTTTTTTTAAATCAATTTTAGTTGCCATGAAAGAAATATATAATGTCAGTCTTTTTTATAGGATAGATTTTGAAAGGAAGGAGTATTATCAGGAAAAACTGACTGCCAAAAAGTAAAAAAAAAATTCTTGTTCAGTAAAAGTGTTGGGGGGGGGGGTCCCTGCATCCCCTCTTATCTCCTCACCCAAAATATATATTCGCTTATGTTTTGTTCACATGAAAATAAAAATCATAGTCGTTTGAATAGCTTTCTAAAACAATTTGCATCAATTTGGAATTTCCAAAGCTATTTTTAGATCAATGTAGAGGAAATAAATCCTTGTATTGACCTGGAACGTCACCTGCAGGTCAATACGACGTAATATTTTTCTAACATAGTTGGATCTCAGCCAATCAGAGAGCTGGAAATTATTCAATCATATAATAAAATAAAATATTTTTTTCAGTCTTTTTATTGAATTCATGATCAGTAAAGATATAAAGGTAAAGGTGGAATTGGTAAGATAACATCTTAAGGTTTAAATACATAGGGAAATGCAATTATAAATTATGTATTTTCGCCTTTATGAAATGTTAACACAAATTCCTTTAACACATTATATTTTATAGTAATAAACTGTTCACACGGAGAGTTTAATTAGCAATATTTACATTCGCTGTTTTTCTACTAAGCTAACTGTGAAATTGATTTGAAAATCATTTTCGTGTAAACTCACGCGTAGAAATATACACGGCGAAACGTGCGTTATCGCGACGTCACAATAGGGCTACAGCGACGTTAGTAAACGTATAACAATAAAGGGCAGCAAGAAATTCAAATATTGAGTATATTTCCGGTGCTTCCAAACATGTAAAATGTAAATATAAGGAATGTTTTTAAGTTTAGTGTGAATTATTGGTGTGAGAATCACAGAGACTTGCACGTAGGCATATTTCCATGAAGCGCTAGCGCGCTTCATGAAATATGCCTACGTGACAAGTCTGTGTGATTCGCTCACCAATAACTCACAAAAACTTAAAAACATTCCTTAAGTAAATAAATGCAAATTAAATTCCGTTCACACGACAGCTAATGCGAAGAAAACTAATGTGAATTAAAATTTTACTTTTGCAGCCCGGCGTCAGCAGGCTATTATGACGTCATTTGCAAATCACGTCACCTGATGCAGAAGCAGATCCATTTGACATAATGGCAAAGTGCCTGTATACACATTTTAATGATAAACAAAAGTTTCCTTATTTCACTCAAAAAAGCACAAGTACCTATAGCTGACCACCGACAAGTGGCATTTGACTAAATTTTGCCATTACGCATGCGTCAGAATATAATTCGAATTAGATTCGCTTAACGTTCACACGGTACGGACTTAATGTAATTTAATGTGCAGAAAACTAATTCGACGCAGCACTGTTAAGGCTTACTACGAGAAATCAACGAAAACAGAAGGGCAAAAACGGGAATGTTTTTAAAACTGAATTTATTTTTATTCAGCTGTTCTATTATCACAGAACTTAAATACTTATGAAAATAGCATAGTATAACCTACTCTGAACTGTATGGAGTTTAGTCCCATCGATGGACAGTCACGTTGTGAATGCATAGTAGGTACACGGCATGTAGGTCAATAAAAGATTTCAATATCGCAAGGGCATACCCTGGTTGAAATTAAAAATTCAAGCTATTAAATGTTTCTGCATATTTTGTACTTTCTGGAAAGTGCTGCTGCTTTGAATAGAATCCGCGTTTTAATAGTTAAAATTTCAAGTAAATAGGCCAATGTCGAAATATGTTTGACTTTTACGAAATATTTTGTGTACTTATAAAGTCATGCAAGCAGCAGCACTTTTCAAGTTAAGGAACATATCCTCTATTTATATTCAAAAAATTAATGAGGCACATCGATGTAAAATATACCTAACCTGAACATAAAAACACGACAGAATTATCTAAATAAATTCTCTCGATAGTAAATGAATAATCGCACCAAACAAATAAAATACATTGGTATTATAAGCCTATTAAAAACATGTAAATAATATTCTGTTTTATAATAAGACGCATTTTTCATTGTTAAAAAATTCCCAAATCTGCCTCTCACAGCACATGAAATACGTCATTTTTACCAAAATGACGTCATGATTGACACGTTCATCGAGATCGGTGATTTGTTTAAAACCAGCTGCATGGGATTTAACTAGCGGCTTTTGTTAATGCATTGATAAGTTTTATTGTTATTTATTATGCTATTACAGTTTAAATTTGCAAGTTATTTAATTTTCGGGTAATATAAGGAATGCATAAAAGTCATATTTTTGGTGTGACGTCACAGTTAACTTTTCCCGTATAAATTAGGCCCTGCCCCCTTTTTCTAGCCTTAACAGTGCTGCGGAATTAAACTAATTCGCGTTAAATTCTCCGTGTGAACGCTAAGCGAAGCTAATTCGCAGTAACTTTACGTTTAATTCGAATTAAACTCTCCGTGTGAACAGGGCATACATGTACGGGATTTTCAACTCAAGTTAATATGAGATGAACATATGAAAAGGAAACCATAAAAAGATGATGATAAGCACCTTTGTGCATTATTTTAAATTACTATTATAGTTTTCTTGACTGTATGTTTAATTCAAAATACAATAAGGGGAAAAATCCCAGGAATAATTTATATCAACAATCAAAGCAACAAAGATGTATATATACCTATAAAAAGTGAAATTTACACGAATGATTGTCTCATCTTACTTAAATTGCACTGCCCTCCTTTATATCCATCTGAACAACCATTTTCACAAATTCCAGTTACGTGGTCACAAGGTTCCTTATTAATGCAGTTTTGGCTACAAGAAAACATACAATCTGATCCATATGTGTCCACGGTACACACTGTTGAATATATGAATAAAAAGGGGATAGTCATTAATATCACAAAAATTTAGAAAGAAAGATATGTATATTTTACTCCATGCATACTCTACATGAAAATACATGTACTTTCTTTTAGATATCACATTATATATACATGTGTATATAATTATATTACCTAGAGAACATTTTGAACCTCTCCAGCCTGGTTTACATCCATATTGGCAGCTGCCCGTGATATGATTACAAGTTTGATTCACACAGTTGTTACACCCCATGGAGCAATTGTGACCATACCATCCACTGCTGCACTCTAATTTTATATTCAATGAGGTTAATTCTATTAGCAACAAAATTCCAAAGATAAGAATATTCATACAGCACAAATTAAATTCATACTTTTTTCACATGTTGAACCTTCGTAACCGCTGATGCACCCAGAAAGACAGTGTCCATTGACATTTTGACACTTGTTTATACAGAATGGATTGCATTTCCTCGAACAATTTGGTCCAAAATAGCCATGCCTGCAAGCTAACAATACATTATCCGAGTTAACAGTATTTTCACCGATATTTGATACAGGTTTCTCAAGATAGTCTAATATGACATATTCCTCATTTGATTTAAATACACAGATGTAAGCTTTAGAAAAATGATATAATTTGTAAAATAAGCCTAAAAATATCCACAGCTTAGTAGATTTTGAGAGAGTGTACTGTCTACAAGTTTCTGTGACAAATATAAGGAAAGAAAGCTCACAAGGGCAATAACTTTTTTAAAATTTTGTTTACTATTTCACTTGACCTTTCCCAATGCTGTGATTCCATTTTATTTCCAACCATCTTGCACCTGCTCTAAGTGCATTTGCTTGCATATTAATAGAATTAATTATCACCATTAGACTGTTCTTTATCTTATGTTATACTACATATGTATAAAACTTTACTACGTGATTGCATGTTGCCTCAGTTGTTTTGAGGAAGATGCTGAAAACGTGCAAAGGTCTAGACAGGTCTCCATATTTGCAGACAGATGGACGCAGGACAAGGTATTGTGAGCTCACTTGAACTTACAGCTCAGAATAAGGTAAAATTACTATTATTGCAAAGTTCTCCCTGGTACCCTGGCTTACAGCCTTTGTCACATCTTCCTGTTGTGCTATTGCAGATTAAATCGTTATAGCAATTCCCACTACAGTTGTTTTTACAGTTCGGTCTAAAGGTACCGGAGACACAGCCTGTCGAAAAGAATACCAGCACACTGTTGATTTGTAGGCTTCATTTTTATTAGATATTTGAGGATGCCTGTAGGAAATTGTCTATAAACAAATTACATAGAAAATCGAGATAAACAGTTTTAATGAATGTATTTTAAGCACCGCCTTAAAATATACCTGGTCTGTGTAGCTCTGACAATCAAGTGCATGAAGGTCCATCATTGGATGTTAGAGTTTGATTGACGTCTACTTACATATACTTACTATTCCCTCGGGTGTATACCCTTTGCACCTTATCTGGCACTCGTGGGGACCTTAAAACGAACTTTTGATCCTTTGATGTTCAGATGGTAGTGCTAAACTATATTACTATTAACATTTTAGCTTAATAAAAACACCATTAGTATTTGAATCGATTATACTATTCTTCATGATAAAATACATGTTTTAAAACTTTAGTATATATAGATTTTTTAATGGAATTTTCATATTAATTTTAATATGCTAACAAAAAGTGGAAATGTTATTGATTAAGATAAGAGCACCATTGTGTGTCGTAATTGAATTAAGTTTGTTTTGCTTGTTTCATAGTTACATGTACTAAGCCGTCTAAAGATTTGAATTAACGTAAATATTTTTTAAATGTAGTTAACACAGCTCTTTTTTCATTAAAGGTACTTGGACACAAATTTGAAGTCACTATTTCCTCTATAATATTACGACTTATATATTTTAATGGCATTTCACACAAAAATTAATTAAAAATCTTATTTTATTTAAAAGTTATTAAAACTTTAAATTTTTTTACGGATTTTATTGACACATCCTTGCACTTTCACAAATTTTAACCTTATTCTTAATCCTTTGGAAAAGTGGCAATCTTGTTGTCTATTAATGAGAAATATTAAAACTTTAATTCAGAAAAATAATTTTATTCAGAGTAGAAATGTGAGAAAGCAAAACTCCTTCACAAGTATTGTCATTCCGAACTAAGAGTTGCGTACAGAGTTTAGCAAATCGAGCACACTCGTGTTATGTACACAGTTTTTATGAACAGGGCAGGGGTTCTGTTATTGCTTATGTTTATAATTCACTGGATGCGTTCAAACGTCACAGTCTGCTTACCACAACTGCACGGACTGACAATATATTGCGTGTTTGTTTTGCTTTCGAACATGTCTATTCTGAATTTTCAGGATTATAGTGTGAATATTTTTCATTTATACACAACGAGATTGCCACTTTTCCTGAGGATTAAGAATAAAATTAATTTGTGATAGTGAGAGGATGTGTCAATCAAACCCGCCAAAAAAATTGAAATTCAAATATCTCTTAACTGAAATAAGATTTTTAACTAATTTTTGTGTAAAATGCTATTAAAATGTATAAGTCGTAATATTATAGAGAAAATATTGACTTCAAATATGTGTCCAAGTACCTTTAAAACTTTGAAGCTCTAATGTAAAATTTTCACAAAATTCCCAACACAGGTAAAGTATGACATCTAGAGTATTCCACTGTGTATTAAATCACTTTCTGTGTATAGGGTTTGGAAGAAAAACAGCCACAGGTAGACTGCTAACCCTCAAAGGATTAACACCTGCCAATGTTCAGCCCCTCCCTCAACTGGAATTTACCACCCGGTAAAAAAAAATCTCTGCCTTTATCTTTCTTACTTTTATTGCAAAGCACATCCATCCAACCTTCAGCACATCCATCTGAGCAAATACCATTGATTGGGTTGCAAGAAGACTTGCTCTTACAATGACCAGAGCAGGATAATGAACAATCTGGACCATACATTCCGACTAAACATGCTGCAAAATGGGATGAGCACAGAAAGTTTTGGCCTGTTATACAAATTATAATGAACAAGCAAAAGGAATATTTCGAACTTTACTCTTTTTATGTTAGTAACGATTTGATACGAAGTGTCCTACAAATAGATCGTTAAGCAAACTATTTAATGACAATTTTCATTTAAATATACATGTACCTGGATAGGTTATGATTTCCTATAAAATATTTCAGTTAATCTAAAGTGGTCACTCATCTGAACTTAAGTTCTTGAGAGAATGTTCTCTTAATGAATCTTGCTCGCGATAAAAGAGAAATAACGTTAATATAGATTAGGATGGAGAGTAAACAAGAAAATGCAAAATATTAAAGTACTCCGTTTTCATTTTTTACTGAAAATTATGAAATTATTTATGGTATACTGTAATTGTCTTGTTTGTGTTTATTGCCTTCTTTGTAATTTTACAAAAAGACATTAATTATAATATTAAGAAAAGTTATGATAGCGATTAAAGTTTATTGAAACTGCAACAAAATTCAAGATCAAGGTCATGAAGTTAAATATTGAAATGCAATTCGAATAATACCGAGTCTGGTCTCAAGCACTAGAATAAAATCGGTTTAATTGTGTGACAGGATAATATAAAAAAGACTTTGTTAAACAGATTTCTTGAACCATCACACTTAAAAATTCTAATTGACTGAAATGTGAATTTTAAGTCCATCTTCTATTGCACCAAATATGCTGATAAATTTAATACATCCTTTCATTTAAGTTGTCTGTATAAATTCTATTGTCCATGAATCAAACTAGATTAGAGCCTAGTGTACATGTATACTAATGACAGTTTAGATTGAGATTTAATTCTTCGGCCATCCTCAACATATCCTACCTTGGTTGCACGAAAAGCCATTCCAGCCATTGTCACATCTAAGACATGTCCCGTTAGTGACAAAGCATTGGTAATTCTTACAATGTTGTGGACACAAAAGGTTACAAACAGCACCGTAGTGACCCCTTCTACAACCTATGTAAAATATAACGCAGATATATTTATAAACAATAAATTCAATTAACTATATTTTACTATTTTGTCCGTCCCTTTTCACTTATTAAATGCAACGAACCAACAGGGGTTTTTCTCCCCCATACCACTTATTCCTCCATTGATTTTTAAAGGACCGATTTTGCTCGGCTTCTAATTCGTATTTTTCCGAATGAATGGACTTTTGAGCCTAACTACGTATTTCAAGTTTAAAAAAATGTAACACCAAACTTTTAATTTATTTAATGAATGATTCCTGTATCTTTTTTGTCAAATGTGTTAATAACTTTTTATAGCCCTTACGTAAAATGATTGTTTCAGTGGGTTTTTTTTTTCTTTTGCAAGAACTTACAAAATAGTTCATCATTTGCTGTTTGTAGATGCATAAGATACATGTAATACAATGAATTAAGATAAGTCAAATTTTTTTTATCATAAATTGATTCTGCAAATGTTAAATGATATTTGATAATAGTTAATAATTTTAAATATGTCTTCCGCAAACTAGGAGCGTGCATGACATAATTATATTTGGCATAAAATCACATTTTTATTTATGGTCAAAATTTAAATTCTTCCTTATTATTGCCATTTGCATTACCTTAAATCTCAGAAAAGTTATGATGCAAATAATGTATAATGTTGTCTAAGAAAGCGATCCATTTCTTTCTGAATAATTGCAGTTAGTGGAATTAATTGTATTTTCTCTTTGAATATTTATTTTAAATTTTCAATAATATATATGAAAAAATACCTACTAACTTATCAGAACCTCTAAAATAATTTACATTTAATAATTTTTGCAATAGCAGTTTATGTATATTGGTGTTTACTATAGACAAATCATTTTATATAAATGAGCTTTAAATCCATTTGTAAGAGTATTGAAATAGGAGATTATATAAATCGTTTCTCAAAGGGAATGACTATTAAATAAATAAAGTGAATTAAATGAACCCTATAAACTCTAATTATCTTTTAACTTTTAATTTAAATTCTCGTTTCTTGCAAATATTTGTTTTTAATGTGAAATGTATGTATATATATGAATACATATTAGATATTCGTCTAATTAACATTTCTGCATCCTATGTCAGTTTCCCTAATTCATCAAAATTTAAATACCGAACATTAACATAGTTAAGGCCTTTAAAAATATCACTCTTTTAGCACCTAATCTTTAAATTTCACTTACCTAAGACAGTGAAATCACAGAGTTCTATGTACTTAAAGTTATTAACAAATTGGACATATCGTCCGAACGAGGGGCAGATATGTACCGCTGTAAGCGATGGTAAATAGGTTCCGTTATGTTTGAAGCACAGTTCCCCACTTTTTATTTCCTTTGTATCTGAGACATAAATAGAATATCCTGATAAACGCTCCTCTTGTCGTTTCCCTTGAAAACATAATTACATAAAAGAGTAAGACATTAGTTTAATAATTACCAGAACTGTTCTTGTAATAAAGTTATAAATGACGTGTATAAATACCATGTTCAATTCTTTTTACATACGGTAAGTATCACCATAGTCTTTAAAGACAAATTTAATCGCATATATGGATTGTGCTTCCTGAAGATCCACCATCCACCATTCAGTCCAATCTGGAAACACATTCCTAGTGCATGTTTGCAGGTTATTGTCAACAGCCAGTTCGGCATTGTATGATCCATCAGCGCATCCTTTACATGGAAAAGTTGATATCTGTGTGGCAGGTTTATTTCTAGAGAGATCGTCTGTATGAATAAAAATTTATACCAGGAACTTTAGAAACAGCAAAATCTTTCAATACTTTTATATTTAAAACACAGATAAATAAACACAAACCATAGCCACGAGAAAATATAATTCCAGTTAACATGCATAAGACTTTCACACACGCCATTATTGATTGAGGAACCTGGAGTATGTTTTTAAAAAAAAATTAACATTAAAGAGCGGAGACAGCGAGTACAGAGTAGCATGTGTCTTAATAAATATGAACAACCTTAAAACCATTTATAGTATTTAAAAGGGGCGGAGCAAATTAAATGAAAATGGTACATTAATGTTCCTAATGTGTTTTGTTAAAAGATAAAGTATCAAATATGCACAATGTAAAAAACAAACTTATCTATGTATTATCAGAATTGGGAGAAAAATATGAATTGTGACGTCAACAAACTAGGAATGTTCAAAATTGTCAACTGCTGATATTCAAATATTCACTAGGAGTATTCTAATATATTCGAGTATTCGATAAAACAAATACGCCTTTCATTATTATATATATATATATATATATATATATATATATATATATATATATATATATATATATATATCTATATCTATATATATATAAAGCACTAAAAATGACCAACGACACGAACAATAAAAATTGTCAAATTTTCCGGACGCCCTGTCCCTTCCTCAGGACAAAGAAAAAAGTTAAAAAGTCATAAGAACAAAGGAAAAAGAGAAACAAAACAACTAGCACTACTACTAAAACACTATATATTTACATACTTAATTACATGTTGAATTTGAATTTTTTTAGAACACTAATAAAGAAAGAAATCCGGACCGCTATGAAATGCGTCCGGTCTATCGGGTATACTCGGGTGAAGTGCGATTTATATAATTGAACGAATTAATTATGCTAATTAATTACGACAATCAGTAAATCGTACATTGTTTCATTCTCTCAAAATGGCGTAACTTTACTTAATAAAGAATAATCATTATGAAAGAAAAATTATATAGTAGGGATATTTAAACATATGAATTGTGATCAATTATAAATTTTGAAATATTTAAGGACTTATTATCGGGAAAAAATAATTAACAAAGGCGTAAGCAATACATAGTTATGTGGTTGTTCGAGAGTTGGTGACGCAAATTAACTGTAGAGTTTACACTAAATTGAGAGAATAATTTTGTTTTGTATGATCAGGAATTGGGTCTAATTTACGTTCATTCTGGTGAAGTCATTCAATTTGTTAATACCATTTGGGCGGAATGACTTCAATCTGTGCATCCAGAACTTTTCTTTGCTTTTCCTCTGAGCATCTGTCCATCTTGGGTTATGGTCAATCACCACTACTGTCATGTCCTCCCATTTGTGACCCTCAAGGTTGAAATGTTCCCCAACGGGTTCATTGAGTTTTTTGGTCCTAATGGTCGAACGGTGGTTATTGACTCTCCTACGGAGATCTCCTGTTTCACCAATATACTGTTTGGAGAAAACTTTGCAACTGATGAGATAAATGCAGTTGTCAGTATGACAGGACAAATTCCCTAGTATTTTGTAGCTGCGGCCTGTAACAGGGCTGTTAAAACTGTCTGTGCCAGTGCTGTGCTTACAAAGAAGACATCTCCTGTCAGAGCAAGTTTTAAAGCCCCCATTAGGTAACAGGTTGTCCAGTCTGGTTCTTACTACCATGTCCTTTAGATTCCTTAGGCGTCTGTATGCAGCCAATGGGGGTTCCTTAAAGACCTCTGCCATTCGTTTGTTTGAATGGAGAATTGGTAGGTTCTTTTGGAGGATACCGCTAAGGTTCTTAAGGACGGGATGGTATATGGTTACCAGTGGGACCCTGTCGCTATTGTCTTTTTCCTTGTAGCGTAATAGGTTTTGCCTGTCATGTTCCGCTATCTCATCAATAGATGTTTAATGGAGAACATTATCTGCAAGTTAATGGCACTGCTATGGGTACGAATATAGCACCGTCTTATGCCAATGTCTTCATGGGCAGACTGGAACGCAATTTGTTACTTCAAGCACCATTTAGGCCCCATAGCTGGTTGCGTTTCATTGACGATATAGAGATGAAGTGGGTGGAATGTCGCAAGAGCCTCGAGGCATTCATTACGTTTGCCAACACCTTTCATCAGTCGATCAAATTTACAGTAGACGTATCTAATTCAAAAAACATATTCCTAGATACTACATCTACCATGATTGATGGTAAAATCGAATTCAGTCTCCACACCAAACCCACAGACTCCCACCTATATCTTATGCCCACTAGCTGTCATCCCCCACACACTTTTAAGGGAGTGCCTACGGGTCTAGCCACCAGAATTCGACGCATCTGTTCGTCCCCTGCCTTATATCAGGAGCAAAGTGGTCTTCTTAAGTCCCACTTATGCAAAAGAGGCTACAATGCCCGCACCGTACAAACAGCTATTGATGAGATGTCGGAACATGACAGGCAAAACCTATTACGCTACAAGGAAAAAGACAATAGCGACATGGTCCCACTGGTAACCACATATCATCCCGTCCTTAAGAACCTTAGCGGTATCCTCCAAAAGAACCTACCAATTCTCCATTCAAACAAACGAATGGCAGAGGTCTTTAAGGAACCCCCATTGGCTGCATACAGACGCCCAAGGAATCTAAAGGACATGGTAGTAAGAACCAGACTGGACAACCCGTTACCTAATGGGGGCTTTAAAACTTGCTCTGACAGGAGATGTCTTCTTTGTAAGCACAGCACTGGCACAGACAGTTTTAACAGCCCTGTTACAGGCCGCAGCTACAAAATACTAGGGAATTTGTCCTGTCATACTGACAACTGCATTTATCTCATCAGTTGCAAAGTTTTCTCCAAACAGTATATTGGTGAAACAGGAGATCTCCGTAGGAGTGTCAATAACCACCGTTCGACCATTAGGACCAAAAAACTCAATGAACCCGTTGGGGAACATTTCAACCTTGAGGGTCACAAATGGGAGGACATGAAAGTAGTGGTGATTGACCATAACCCAAGATGGACAGATGCTCAGAGGAAAAGCAAAGAAAAGCTCTCGATGCACAGATTGAAGTCATTCCGCCCAAATGGTATTAACAAATTGAATGACTTCACCAGAATGAACGTAAATTAGACCCAATTTCTGATCATACAAAACAAAATTATTCTCTCAATTTAGTGTTAACTCTACAGTTAATTTGCGTCATCAACTCTCGAACAACCACATAATTATGTATTGCTTACGCCTTTGTTAATTATTTTTTCCCGATTATAAGTCCTTAAATATTTCAAAATTTATAATTGATCACAATTCATATGTTTAAATATCCCTACTATATGATTTTTCTTTCATAATGATTATTCTTTATTAAGTAAAGTTACGCCATTTTGAGAGAATGAAACAATGTACGATTTACTGATTGTCGTAATTAATTAGCATAATTAATTCGTTCAATTATGTAAATCGCACTTCACCCGAGTATACCCGATAGACCGGACGCATTTCATAGCGGTCCGGATTTCTTTCTTTATTAGTGTTCTAAAAAAATTCAAATTCAACATGTAATTAAGTATGTAAATATATAGTGTTTAGTAGTTTAGTAGTAGTGCTAGTTCTTTTTGTTTCTCTTTTTCCTTTGTTCTTATGACTTTTTAACTTTTTTCTTTGTCCTGAGGAAGGGACAGGGCGTCCCGAAAATTTGACAATTTTTATTGTTCGTGTCGTTGGTCATTTTTAGCGCTTTATATAAATTTCCATCCGTGACCTTGTATCTACTTGGTAGATCCGACATTTAGGATATCACTCACCTGTGAAGCGGCAAGCAGAATATTTTACAGAGTATATGAAGTGTCTGCATGTAAAATAAAATGCATTTTTTTTTAATTCAAAAAGATTCTTTAGTTCGTATGTTCCAGATTAATTGATCGTCTAACTAAATTCTACAGTGATTACTCCTACAAATTTATACCACGCAGTATAATTATCTGATTTAGAAAAATTTAAAGTAATTACTTTTAGCTAATTATTTACTTGGTGTTGATTTTTTTAGTATATTACATAAACAAAGGATTAATGCGTTTACTTTAAAACCGTGTTCTTACAACAATACAAGCTGATTGCAAGCATTGGTTAAATCACTAATTAAATGATCAAATAAATATTTTATTATTATTACATTTTTCACATTTTTAAGGTATCTAAGATATATATCTTATAATTTTGTTTAACATCAAATGTTATTGCCGGTCGACGGTACGAACTTGATTCAATTTCTAATAAAGCTCTTCCGTATCGAATCAACTGAGATATATAAACTCCATATGCAGGTGATGAAGGTATATCGCTGCATATGTAATGGAAGTCGACGATAGCATAGTTAAAGTCATGACGTTTATCATTATATAAAACGAAGAATAAGTATTCATATATGAAATATAAAGGAGTGTTTTTAAGGTCAAAAGTTCATTAAATTTTACTAAATAGGAGCAGAGCAAACAACACGGTAATTTTTTGACAAATAAGATGATGAAACAAAAATAACAGCAGTCTCGTTTAAATTAATCATTTCCTACGTTTCATAGTTTACATCATGACTTTGTCAGCAAATACAGTGTTCATTGAGACATTCACACTGAATTGATGACGGATTATTTCCCATTCATGACAAAGAGCACAAGTCGGGTGTGACCGGTAGGCAGGGGATGCTCACTCCTTCATGGCACCTGATCCCATTTCTGATGTTTTGGAGGTCCGATTTTGCTCTGCTTCTGTTTTGTATTGTTTTACTGACGTTTCATCTTGAATACTGTTGGATGTCTCCTTATGTTTTATTTTCATAAATCGGGAAATAACGTTTTTGCTGTACGATATCGTTATTTTATATTCCATTACGTCCTCGATATACATACATGTATCTAAATGTCGAGATTAAGGCCACAGCAAATGTTTTCCTCTTATCGTGTATAAGCTTTTGCACAAATTCTGCTTCGTATAAAATCAAAATAGGTCTGCTAAAACGGGGCGCAATATGTACCCATGGGAATTCCAATAGATTGTTGGAAGACCTGGACTCTAAAAAAACACATAAATATTGTCAATCAGAAAATCAAGCATCTTTTTAATGTCAACTTCATTAACTCATTATTTTCAATAATTTAACCAGTAAAAGCAAGCAATTATGATTTCCATCACAAATAAAAGTACACTGTCTTTGTATATTTTAATGTGGAAATAAGATAGATACAATATATTGAGAATGACTAAATTGTCTCAATATGTAAACCAAAATACATGTAAATAAAACACGTTTTGTTAGTGTTTAGAGTTTCCTTAAAGTAAATATGGTTATCTCCGTTCATTGTGTTTAAATTTCAATGCTTTTTCCGATTTTATTTCGCTGGAATAATATTTAACATTTAAAAAAAGCTTCCATTGCTTATTCTTTCAAATGCGATTGATTTTAGGTTTGTATTCTGTTATTGATTACTTGTCCACTAATCAAAACAAATTAATTCTTCAAGCAATCTTGTTTTTTACGTCGATACACTTGAAATTGTGTATTGTTGTTCCAGTCTATATGAAATTCAATTGCGCTTTAATTTCACTAGATTTTGTCAATATCAAATTGATGTAAACAAAATTTCAATTCTTTTTACATTTTTTTTTTGCATTTTTCTCCGGCAAAATTCAAGTTAATTATTACATGCCATGGAAGAAATGGGTCAAAAATTTTAGAAGAAAGCAAAAGAAAGTTTTATTTTTCAAGATTATGTTCTCATTTATGTCATCTTTAAAACGTTTGATTAAATGAAATCAATAAGTTCATTGAATAACTTTTGTTTGATATTTTCTTGATTGATTTAAGGAATCACTGTCTAGTTTTGAGGGTATGCCAGGGCATCAACAATAGTGGGAAACATGGAATAATTTGCATACGCAGCACAGTTAAGGTTACAGTAAGGAGGCGGGGCCTAATTTGTACGGGAAATGTTAACTATGACGTCACGCATAATATCAGGTCTTCAAAATACCACAAAATGAAGTAATTTGCTATTTCAAACAGCTGGATAGCTGTATACTACATACAAACTTACTATTACATGCAGTTTTGTCGTTTATTAAATCCCACACAACAGTATATAAACGATGCATCGATTGCAATGCACTTGTCAATGTGACGTCATCTCGCAAAAATGACGCAGTTTTTACACAGTCAGAGGCTGATCAAGTCACATTTTTTACAATGAAAAATGTCTTGTGTTCTCAAATAAAATATTATTTGCGGTAAAATAAAAAGCCATTAACTTGGATGCGATGTTTATTTTAGTATTTTATTCATAAACTGTCCGTGCATTTATCAGACATGCGATTCTGCCGTGTGTTTGTATGCAGATTCATTGAAAAAAGTAATGGAAGGGCCCTAATAAATCGATTTATTGCAAGGGCATACCCTCAATGTATCTTGTAGAAATTTTACACATAAACTCAACAAGCATTAAGATATTTGAAAAGTGCTGCGAACCTCTTGAAATCTTGCAAATAAATTAATAATAGCTATATTGAATGTAGTTGACCAGCAAAATATTCAACCTGCCGTCAAACAAATTAAATTTTACCAATTAAAAAAGGGAATCTATATAGGTTCGCAGCACTTTTCACAAACTACATATAGTGTTGAAAAGGATTATAAAATAAACTAAGATTTTTAGCTTGGTTATGCCCTTGCAGTATTGAAATTTATAGATGACCTCTAAACTGCAAGTATAATTGCCAAAGTCATGTGACGTCGACATCAAATGACAAGTCTAAATAAAAAAAACCAAATGTCCCATACATGTAGATTTGAACCACATTACATATTTTTGATATCCGTGAATTCCTAAAAAGAATCGCCCATCCTAATAAAGTATGTATTTTTTATCTTAAAAAATCGCCGATATTTCCATTTGTAACCTTAACTGTGCTGCGTAATGGGCGAAGCCCGTTATGCTTGAATTATCCCATGTTTCCCACTATTGTTGATGTCCCTGGCATACTCTCAAAACTAGACAGTGATTCATTATATTTCCATTTTTACTTGAAATAAACATCTTAAATTAAATCGAAATACCGTCTAATTGACTAGATTTGAAATTCACAAGGCCCCATGACGTCAAATTTTACTATAAAAAAATAGTCCCAAAAAACACGAAAAAAATTTTATTGATTATTTAGTTACCTTAGTCAAATATCAACATTTAAAAAATAAACAACAAAAGAATTTTAAATTATGATCAAAGTAATCTTGTTAACTTTAATTATATATGTGACCTAGATTTAGGTTTTCGGAAGCACGAACATATATAGGCACCTCTCCGCCGCCATATTGAATGCAATGTTGCAGTCGATGAAACGGGAGTTGGTCAGCATGGTCAGGAAACCGATTTGTATGGATATTAAAATAACAGAAGAAGTTAAGTTGCTCAAGAAGTCGGTTGGTAATGACTGAGGGACGATTTCTGTATCAGATGATGGAGTACGTGCAGATCCATGTTGCAATGTCAATTTCTCCACGACCACGTGGCTGTTTAACATGTTTACGGAAGTGGAGTTCTCGGTCTCGCGAGGCCTCGGTGATAGTGGACAGCGTTTCGATAGTGACTTGCTTTCGAGCCGAAGATAATTCCTTATTTATTTTGTTTGTTAAAAAAATATATTATATCAAATTACTTTGTAAACAATTAAACAAAACATCTTTTTTCCTTTAGTATATTTATACGCCAGTGATATACATGCAGGTTGACACCTGACTTATCAGTAATAGAGAAATATACATATCACAGGGTATTACCATGAAATTAACAAGATTCACTTTTGTAGTGTTTCTCATATAGAAAACAATTGGAAATGGAAATATTGTAAATTATATGACGTAAGCAAAGTAGTTTATTTAAATCACACTGAGATAGATTTTAGGAAGATTGCTTATCTCTGTGGGTCAACGCTGATTTGGATTAAATTCGAATCATACTTAAGAAGGCTGTTTGGAAATTAATGCGATATTGTATATTTTTATGTTTTTATTTTCTCAATTTTATTTAGCTGCAAGTTGCGTAAGTTTGTTAGAATTCTGATCAGAAATACGACGATCATCAAAAAATTAAGTGCAGTAAAGAAATCTTTCTTTTTCTTAAACTAACCAACCTGCTAAAACAATAAGAACAAGACTGCAAAACATGTTTAAAGGTTGTTATTTCATTGGAATATTTTTTTCTGACCAATAATTCAACCAGAGTAAAATTAAAAGTTCCGGATGACCATCAATTTCACCTATAATGTTGACCAATAATGTTGACCTGCATTGCGTAAATAGGCAAGTAGTTGCATGATGCAGTGTTGCAACCACTATTGAAATAACGACCACTATTGAAATAATTATATCAATAGTGGTTGAGAGTGCATTTCAATAACAAACATAGGTGATAACCACTATTGAAATACAACCACTTTTGAAATAATCATAGCAATAGTGGTTGAGAGTGCATTTCAATATCAAACATATGTAATAAACACTATTAAAATACAACCACTATTGAAATAATTATTTCAATAGTGGTTGAGAGTTCATTTTAATAAAAAACATAGATTGTTACCACTATTGAAATACGATCACTATTGAAATAATTATTTCAGTAGTGGGTGAAATTCATTTCAATAACAAACATAGGTTGTAACCACTATTGAAATATGGTGTACTTTTGATAATTATGAAGATTTCTATATATATGGATTAAATTACTGATTTCAACAGTGTTTTGAACAATGAATCCAATATACACCGATATATTAAAATAATTATTTCAAACGTTGCTGACACGGTGAAACTTTTCTTTCAATACTGGTCGTGTTTTAATAGTGATTGAAACCTATTGTTACCATATTGAAATGCCCTCTCACCCACTATTAAATAATTATTTCAGTATTGTTTATATTTCAATAGTGGTTGAAACATATGGTTACCATATTGAAATGCATTCTCA
Source organism: Saccostrea cuccullata (assembly GCF_032062105.1). Classification (NCBI taxonomy): domain Eukaryota; kingdom Metazoa; phylum Mollusca; class Bivalvia; order Ostreida; family Ostreidae; genus Saccostrea; species Saccostrea cuccullata. Next base: position 81,705 of record NW_026929666.1, on the reverse strand, counting down.
CCCACTATTAAATAATTATATTAGTAGTGCTCAAATTTCAATAGTGGTTGAAACCTATGGTTATTATATTGAAATGCACCCTCACCCACTATTGAAATAATTATTTCAATATTGGTTGTATTTCAATAGTGGTTACTAACTCAACCACTATTGATATAATTATTTCAACAGTGGTCGTATTTCAATATGGTTACTAACTATGTTTGCTATTGAAATGCACTCTCAACCACTATTGATATAATTATTTCAATAGTGGTCGTATTTCAATAGTGGTTACTAACTATGTTTGCTATTGAAATGCACTCTCAACCACTATTGATATAATTATTTCAATAGTGGTCGTTATTTCAATAGTGATTGCAACAATGCAGGTCATCCTTTATGTATGACAAATGAAAATTAACACTGGTAAACCAAAAGCACACATTTTTTAAAGAATGATTCTTAAGAAAATATTTGAGAAAAGAGTATGTTTGATTTTTGTAATGTAAAAATTATATGATAACAATAAAATAAATATAAACGCTTCATTCCCGATTGTTTCACAATCAAAAACATCTCTGTCTTCGGCTGTCATGACGTCGAAACGATGTGGTGATGCTGCTCCAGGTCGATAGACATATGCATTTTTATGATTTCACAAGAACTTATCTAATTGTCCTATTAATTAGAAACTTTTTGTTTTATTTGTTCACCTGCATACAGAGTATATATATCTCAGTTGATTCGATACGCAAGAGCATGCTTTACGTATGAACAATTTCTGAAACGAGGTAAATTATTGACAAGCAAGTTGATGAAACAAGAATATCAGCAGTCTCGTTTAAAGTCATCATTTCGTAAGTTCTAAAGTCGATACAATGACCTTGTGAGGGAGTTCAATTTATCATTGAGTCAAATGCTGACTGACTTTTTCATACCAATTGTTAGTCCATTATTTATACACTAAATTGAGGACGGATTTTTTCCGTTATTTCCTGATCATGACAAGGAGCACACGGCGGGTGTGACCGGTCGGCAGGGGATGCTCACTCCTCCATGGCACCTGATCCCACCTCTGTTGTTTCGGGGGTCTGTGTTTGCTCTGCTCTTATTTTGTATTGTTTTATGGACTTTGAGATTGAATACTGTTCGTTATCTCCATATCCTTCTTCTTTAAAAGTGTTGATGAATTTTCCGGAATTTATATCTGCTCTTTATAAAGTTAAAGTAAATGTCTCAATAATTCCCAAACAGCCCTCGTAAGACCTTTTCTTTCTTCCTTTATAACATTAAGCATAAGAAAATAAATATATAGTTTAATATTCAATGAAACATGGGAATAAAATAAATATAAAACTGACAGTTTTCTTTAAAAAAAATATATAGATATTCTAGGAACTTACATTTTTTGAATAAATTGGAGGTAATTTGTAATTGAAAATTTTTTCCAATTACTTGTAATTTCGTGATTAATTAATTAACAACTTTGTGATATGGGAACACCAAGGCGTAACAGAGGGATGGACGAACATACAGCTAGACAGGCGGACGGAAATAAAGACGGACGTGTACAGGTATACCTATCTATATTCACCCTCCCATTTTCAAGCGGGGGTATAAATATACTATATAATCTTATGACATACTTCTGGGACATAAATTGCTTAGGAAAATATCTAAATTAATTCTAATATCAAAAGACACATTTTTGTTGTGATTAAACCTCACAATATCGTCTCTTGAACATATATTGACCTCAAGAAAGCTTCTAAATTTAGGTATAAATGCCCAAAATCTGAAAATGTTTTGTCGACTTGTGTTCATATCTCATGATCAAACGTTGAAATCAATATTCTGCATTACATAATCATTTTTAGATGACGTGAGTCATGCAGTGTAGATCAGGGATGAGGTCAATTATTTATCAAAGTAATTAATTAAATTTCAATTTCTTTGCCTTTTCTTCAATTAAATTACAATCAACGAGACCGAGTCTAATTATTTCTACCCTAGGGATTTTGATAATTTTTCGTTCATAACTTTTAAGATTAAAAAACCGAATGTTTACCACCCCAACTTGTTAGCGGCCATCTCGAAAGTTGTCATATTTTACTATTGAACCCTATGGAAATCTGTTGGAAAAGCGCCAAATTATCACATTTTTTCCATATTTTTTTGTATTTCTGATCAAGAGATTTCTTCTTCAGTCAAGTATATAAAAAAAATTGTTAAAAGTCACTAAATTGCGAAATTTCAAAAAGGTTTACCATCTAGGTTGGTCTCAGTCTTATTTACAAATTCTTTTTTTTTTTTTTTCGACCAAATACCTCTAAAAATTCTATATATTTTATTATAAATACATGACGGTGCAGAGGAAATATCGACGCAGATATTTTTTTTTTTTGGGGGGGGGTTTAAAAATAGCAATATTTGGATTGCTAGTATGTTTCTATTTGATGTTCTGTCATCAGTTTTTAATATAATATCCATGGACGTCTACATTCATATAAGCGAGTCATGAATCACTCTTCAGCGTCGTAAATGGCTTACAAAATCGGAAAACAGTGACGTCGTTAGAGCCGATTCGGCGTCTTTTGCTAATAATTGTCTTAAATCCTCATTTTCAGACCAGTAGGTGTTACTGATAATGTTAATTTATATTAAAATGACAATATTTGGGAAATGTGTACTGCTGCACTTATAACTGCGTGAAATTAAAAAGCTGCGCAAAAGTCATGCACACTCGAATTAGACTCGGCCTCGTTAAATTCGGTCTTTCTAAGATGTGTAATTAATTAAATTACAATGTTCATGTACAAATACAATATTGGTAGAAACACTTTATCTTAAATGTACGTATACATAACTTTTAATAGACCACTTCTTGAATATTGTTCTATATAGTTTTGGATGGATGTTCCTTATAAGATGTTGAACAGTTAGATTGATTGATTGATTGATTGATTGATTGATTGATTGATTGATTGTATATTGTTTAACGTTCCATTCGGTAACTTTCACTCATATGGAGACCCCACCACTCGCCAGTGGAGACCTGCACATTTTGTCCTATGCTTGGCACTCAGGGCGATTGAGCAGTGAGGGATCTTTATCGTGCCAACGCCTGCCGCGAACACGGGGCCTCGGTTTTTTAAGGTCTCATCCGAAGGACCCACAACTTTCACTTCAAAGTGCCGAGCGCATTGCGAAGGAACAGTTGCTACCTATTTTATCGACTAGGTCAGTCGCGGCCGAGACACGAACTTACGACCTCCCGATCACGGAGCGAGCGCTCTACCGACTGAGCTACCGTGAAGGGTGAGAACAATAAGAAAAGTCTTGCAGATGTGCGAAAAGTAGCAAAAAACTATGTTTAAAGAAGATCACAATTTGGTGCTCAATTATTTAAAAAGTATTTTTTTCACTCAAGAAGAATTAATGCATCCAAGTACGACACACGCAATAGAGAGGACTACATTATTCCTAGATATAGACTTCAATTATGTAAGAAATCTTTTATTTCTGATACAATAAACCAATGGAATAGTTTGAGTATTACCACAAGAAACAGGTCATCTTTTAGTAGCTTAAAAAACAACATACATAAAAAAAAACCGTCAGACCCCTTCTTATTTCTCCCATGGTAATAGACGACTTAACATCATACATACTATACTACGACAGAACTGCATTTAAAATTTTGATTTTTAAAAACAACATACATGAAAACCTATCAGACCCCCTTCTTATTTCTCCCATGATAATAGACGATTTAACATCATATACACACTAAACTATGACACACCTGCATTTTAAAACTTGATTTTTTATGCAAGAAACAATGTCGAGAGTCCGAATCATGTGGTACACCAGAAGACCCATATAATTTTTTCATTCAATTTGTTTGCAAAGGGTACAAACATGCTAAAGAGAAATAATTAAGAAACCTATTGCGTCTTACTTAACCAACTATAAAATTGAATATTATTAATTGTCACTTACTCCTGTGGGGAGATGAGTCACAAAATGTAGAAATCAGGAAATATAATTTTCAATCCGATCAAAAATTTATGAGAAATTCTGGTAGATTTAATTAATCATTACAGCCTAGCACGTAAACTTTAGATAGTTATATATTTTTCATATGTAACGAATATATGTTTCTTTTTTAAAAAAAAAACGTGTATATCAATTTTATTTCCTTTTTCTTCCTATGTATACCCATTGACAGATTGTAGCATTTTATGGTGAAAACATCGGTAGTTGTTAGAACTTGTGTTCAAACCATCTGAATAGTATTTATACAATAAAATATGTTCAAACCATCTCTTATCTACAACCCCTCCTTTACCATTGATTGAAAAACCTCTTTATAATGCTTTCACTGATTCTTTATTACATTGTTCCATTATGCACTCCTATTTTACTTTTTGATCCGACACATATTTTGGGTTTTCCGTATCAACACTTGGACTTTTTCATTTTTCTTATAATAATGAGGGAAGCCATCTCTAATCCGTGACTCCTTCTATACCACTATATAAAAATTACATGTAATTATATTAAATTCTTTATTAGCCAATGTCCTTGTGAACCTCCTATTTACTTTTTGATCTGACAGTTATTTAAGGTCTTAGAGCAATATATGGACTTTGTCATTGTAATCATATAAGAGGAGGGGGTATCATTTAGTGATTTCAGTGCTCACGTTACTTCTTCTTTTAAAAAACTTCATGAAGCTATTGTTTAAAAGTCAGTATTAGGCGGGACAATGGTTCATATTTCATTATTCTATATGCTCCGCCCCCTTATGATAGACTCTTCAAAATATTCAAAATTTGCTTTAAATATGCATGTGAAACGCTTATAACTCACATTTACTCTATTTCATATACTCGGAGTCATATTCATTCTAGATTCTTCACTGAATAATGACATATCTTCGTATAATATACATGTTTACAGGGATCATTTCTTATTGCTATGGTAAGCAAAGTAGATGCAAAAATGATAAGGAAAAGAAAATTATAAAATCATTATTCCTTATGCAAAATTTTTATTCCTTTAGACGATCTTTCAAGAAATCAAGCTGCTTCACAGATATCAACTTTTCCATGCACAGGATGCCATGATGGACCATACAATGCCGAACTGGCTGTTGACAATAGCCTGAAAACATGTACTAGGAATAAGAATCCAGATGAGACTGAATGGTGGATGGTTGACCTTAAGGAAACCCAAGCCATATATGCCATAAAATTTGTGTTTAAAGATAATCCAAATGATGAGACTCTCCGTATGTAAAGAAAATGCATATATGATGTTTTAAACACTTTATTTACACGGTCATTATTGTTTTACCAATGTTTTACTCACATTTATGTTTCAAGGTAAACGACAACAAGAACGTTTATCAGGATATGCAATTTATGTGTCAAAATCAGCGGGGAAAAAAAGTGGGGAACTGTGCTTCAAACATAATGGAACATATTTACCATCACTAACAGCGGTACATATATGTCCCTCGTTCGGACAATATGTGCAGTTTGTAAATGACTTAAAGTACATAGAATTGTGCGATTTCATTGTATTAGGTAAGAGTATATTTGTAATGTTTATAATGTGATTTTAAAAAATCCCCTCACTTCAGATCAAAACTGCTACTCTTTGCAATGAAATATATGGAGATAACGAACAATGATCAAGCTTAGAAGTCCATCAAATTTTGGAGCATAGCAAACACAGGTCTGTAAAACATCAGAGGTGGAATCAGGAGCCATGGAGGTGTGACCATCCCTTGCCGAATGGTCAAACTCGACATGTGCTATTTGCCATGATCGGAAAATTGTCAACAATTTAGTAAGTAACGACGTAAAAATTTAAATATAAAACGTCAGTAAGCTTTTTGACTTAATGATTGTATTTGCTGACAAGGTCATAGTTTCAACTATAGAATTTTAAAAAATGATGACTTACAACGAAACTGTTGAAATTCTTGTTTCATCAAATTGTTTGTCAACAACATACCTCGTTTTAGAAATTCAAACAGAGAATACAGATAAGAAGCGATTGAATCTACGCATTACTTAATGTCTCAATGAAACAGTTTTAAGGAATAAACATGAAATTAATAGAAAGTAGGAAGCTTAACATATAATGTGTTTTACTCCATAATGTGTTTTTAAAACTGTTTTAGTGGTACAATTTTCAATTTTTCCCTAACAATTATTTAAATAAGGTACTTTGAGGTATACTAATTTTTCAAGATATTCCTCTTTAGTAAACAATTATACAGCATTTTCATCCGTCAATATACATAGCACTGTTTAAAGATTATTGTCATTTAAAAAATGCATTAATAAAAAACGATACCAGTTTCAAATAGAAATTCAAAAGATGATTCAAAATTATTGTGCGTTAATATTCACATTCAATCAAAATCAACAGGAAGTCTGTCCTGTGACGTTTGCAGCTAGATTAAGTACTCCCATACTTATACATGTCTATGCATTTCTATGAATATATAGCGTCTGGAGATCCTTTGTAACGCCACGTTTAAATTATTAAGTTCGAATAAATTTCGGCGAATATATATTAAGACTGAACGCGATTCGTAAAGGAATGTGTCCGCCATTTTTGTTCCGATTCTCGCCATATCTGCAAATCCCTATATAAAGGACAAAACTGTTCACTGTTCAGTGTAACCAGTCGACATCGATGTAGACGGACGTGTGCTACACAGCACTCGGTAGCGACAATAATAACGCAATACTTCTAATGCAGGAAAGTATGATCATAGAAGTTCAAAGAAACTTAGAATTAAAGTTGTACAGGTTAGTACAGTTAATACACAAACACAGAAAGGTAATTCAAGATAACCAGCACGAACACGGGTCGCCATTCCACGCCGATACCTGCGAGAATAAAGCAGTCAGATGTAACGAATCTGAAGAGTATATCCCTGTACTGTTTTATCGTAGATATCGAAAATGGCGAATGTTGTGCTCAACTTTAATGTTCATTTTCATACACACTCAAATACGTATACAGGTTTCTGTTATAAATATCGTTATGTGAATCAATAAATAAAAAAACTTATCTTGTCATTATAACACTATTTGGAGTTGTAATAATTAAAGCCATCTGGACCTCGCAGCACAAACTGATATAACGTTGCGGACTTTTTTGACTGCAGAGTATCGGACAAAATTTGCAGCTCTCCACCGGATAGTGCTGGTGTCTTCATATTAGTAAATTAAAAAAAATTATCGAGAGGGATGTAAACTACATACAATTAATCAATCAATCCCATTATTCAAAAGTTATGCTGTACAAAAATATCACCTTTCTTTTTTCTACAAACTTTCTTAACCTAGCTGTGTTTTGCTGTTTTACAAATAAATGTACAAAACTACATGGGAAAAAATAGTAAAGCTCTAAAAAATGATCTCGAGTTTTAAGACCATAACAACTTTTTGTTACATAAAATTTCATTTTTTCCGAGGATACTATGAAATCGCCTATTTTCGTGGGGTCAAATGTTAGTGATTTCATGAAATCTACGGGTTCGTGAAGATTTGATTTCGTGGATGAATATTTTTTTAGTAGTCATGTATATGACATTTTACTTTTGGTAGATATGAATAAAAACCCACGGAAATTAGTGATTTCACAGTAATCTCATAAAATGAAACAAAATGAGGGGTTCTTTAATAAAAAAAAAGTACTATAGTAAAATTTTCACTTCTACATTTATTTCTAAAGGTAATCAAAGTGAGAATTTTGAATTTTGATAAGTTCACTTTAGAGAAATTCAGCAAACTACCTGTTGGACTAATATTTTCTAATGAATAAATAATTGGAAATGAATTCGCTATATCAGATCACGACAGTATAATAAAGGTTTTAATTGTTTGCCTTTAACTTCACATTTCATTAAAACAATTTTACATATTACAGGTTGTCACAGAGGTAAATACGATGCTAATTGTAATCTTCCATGTCCTAAGCATTGTAAAAGTAACCAATGTTTTGTACATAACGGGACATGTCTTGGATGTGCTAATGGCTGGACTGGCTTTCAATGCAACCAACGTAAATTCTTTTTCGTTATTGATTACATTGAATACCACATACATAAAAACATTGTAGATTATTTTGCAAAATATTATTTCATTAAAAACGTAAAAAAGGATGATATTCATTCATGTTGTGAATAAGAACTATGTTTCAAATTAAGAATTGGAAACATTTTGCAAAACAATTCGAACATGAATGAAAACGTTGAAAATATTTACACAGCAATTTTTTGTTTATTTAATGATACTGATTATTTAAATGAGATAGATTTACACATTTACTTTTATTCAGCATGTCTGTCCGGAAGGTATGGTCCTGATTGTTCTTTATTCTGCTCTGGACATTGCAAAAATAACTCGCCTTGTAATTCTACTAACGGGTTTTGTACGTACGGCTGCACTGACGGGTGGAAGGGCGAATATTGCAATGCAAGTAAGAATTGTTTATCAAAAAAAAAAATGATATAAAAACTATAGATTTCAATGTAACAAGCGTATAGATAATGTTTTAAGCTTTAAATTTTGAGTTTACAATTTCAGGCTGTACCTCTGGAACATTTGGTTCGGACTGTAAATATAATTGTAGTGGAAATTGTCTTCATGAAGAAGCCTGCATTATAACAACAGGGAAATGTGCTCGAGGTTGTAAACCCGGATACGAGGGAGAACGTTGCGACAATGGTAATATTTTTTTTCCAAAACTGTCATTATTAACACAAAGAAAAAAATCTTTACTTTGATATTTTTATGTCTACACTTACGTGTAGAACCCCAAACAACTCTAAATTATGAAATTATCCCAGGCTTGGAGATGGCAAAATGCAATTAATTTTTTATCTAGGCTTAGTTAATTTTAGTTGTAAAACTTTATTCGATTGGATAAAAGATTTATTTAATATTGTATAACAATGATTACCTTGGTCACAATGAGTAACGTCAAAAACGTATTACTCAGCTTGACTTTACTATTAAGATATATGCTCAGTTGAAGCTATTTTTGGAGGAAAATTGACTTACAATTGTCTACACTGAAAATAAAGTATAAGGAATGAAAATTATTCGAATCTATGGTATTTGATATAACATAACTTGAGAAAGTTTACCGCTTCGGGATAAATAAAGCATAAACCACCTCAAATTATGTTATATCGTATAACATCGTTAAAAGAAGCCTTGAAAATATACCGGAATCTTTTTAAATTACCATTGAAATAAACACAAAAAACGGAAAAATCTTTTTTTTCTTTCAGCTTCATGTGAATTGTGTGAACTGCATTTTTAGACCTACATTTCCAAAACCCACCAATTTTAAACTTAAGATCTTTAGCAATCTTTATCCTAAACTAGCGTTACCATTTAAACGGTATCTCGTTTTAGAACTCCATCCGTTTTTACCAAGTAAAACATTTTTGGATATAAGTGAATATACCTCTAGCTCTCGTCTAAACTGTACCATTAGTTTGTAGCATTGGATATTTCAGAGAAGGCATTTGACTTGATCGAATAAGCTAATACAAATCAGGAGGCAAAAATAGAGACAGATAACATTCCCATAGCACCACAGAGTATTATTTAAATTCAATCAAACAACTTTTTTTTCATTTTACTGAAAGAGTGTGCTGAAGAAAAATATGGGACAAGCTGTCTGCATTCTTGTAGTAAAAACTGCTTAAACAAGGAACCGTGTAACTACGTGACTGGAATTTGTGATAACGGATGTGCAGATGGCTATAATGGAAGCTGGTGTAATATAAGTAAGATTAATAGCAATAATTCTAAAAATGAGAATATTAAATTGTTTATGCATCAATTGCTCAGGCCTCAGTTTCTTTTAATTCGACAAATAAAAACATTATAAGCACACTTGCAGAAAATAATAATTATAACGAATTTTGTAATGTGTTTAATAGGTAATGATATGTAATGACCATTCTAATGAATATATAAAAAAAATATTTGAATCATTTTGTCAGCTTGTTCAAATGGATATTTTGGTGCAAATTGTGCAAATGTTTGCTCCGAGAACTGCTCTAATATATGTAATCCTGTTGATGGAACCTGTATATGCAAACAAGGACTAACGAACTCTCCAAAATGCAATCAAGGTAATTGTAAATATTTCAGAAATATAAAAAAAAGGTATATAATGGAAATTCAAAAATTTAATTTGTATTTCAAATCAGCAGATCTTTTCTACACTTTAAGAGATGTTTTTCAAATACAATCATATGGGTTTTTTTTTACCGACCACAATAATTAAATTTAGTCAAAAAGATTTCTTCTTTATATTAGCTTTCTTACATTTTTTTCTCTCTAGGCTTTTCTCGGGATAATAAATTGTAAATTAATTATAAAAAGATTGCTGAGTTACATTACTAAAAGTGTGAACTAATAGTTAACATAACTTTTGGAAAAAAGGATTCATAAAGACTGTGGCAAAGGTAGAAAGTCAATCTTTTCAAAAGGAAGAAGAGTCTAGATCTGTAACTGTTGGATTAAGTGTTGGGGCAGCTATTTTACTCATCTTGATTTTTGTTTCACTGATTCTATTTTTACGGTAAGTTTTTTTTGTAAAAAAAAAGTGTTATTTATATTTATCTATATATTCTATCACTATTTTAAAAGAATATTCTGTTTATGATAAAATGAGATACATGTACCAACATCTCATAATTTTGCAAAATGTATACATGTATATACAAAGAGGGTTATCTTATTTCCATTTACATTTTCAAAAGCCATTATTCCGTTCAAATATCATTTAAGCATAACAAAAAGCAAATTTTATCTCTAACTCATTAAGGTTAGTTCAATATCTGCACGCGTGAAGAAAAATAATTGCCATGTCTTTAAACTTTGATATTGCAGTTATTCCGACAAGAATAATTGAAGTGGAACTAAATATATACAAACTTACAAACTTGAAATATAGTTCACCAAGATACACACACACATATATCAAAATTAGTTCAATTTCATCCAGTATTTAAAACAAAGTGACAAATGAAGAGACATCTAGACAGACAGACGGACAGACGAAGAGGAGCATATTTGTTCACCGGTAGAGTAGTTAAATTAAAACGTTAATTAAGCGTTTAAGACATAGGTTAAACATGTGGATTTTATATGAAATATCGAGACTTCCATTTACCAGTTTATGTATGAATCATATATTATTGCAGTTGATTTCAATTTCTTCTTCCAGATATAGAAACAAATCTCAAAAGGAAAAGGTATCATTTAATCCAAAGGAAAGGATAATGCTTCAGAAATTAGAAAAGAAACTTACATCAACAAAGCAGAGTAACAATTATTTCTTGATTCACTGCAGACTTAATTAATATTTACCAATTTTGGTATTTGTGTTCATAACAGATGAAGTTACCAATTTTGAAACAAATGCTTTAAAGCATATTTGCATATAAAATACCGATGAAAGAATCTTGGCTAAAAATATAAGCAAATAATAATACTGTTGATATATATGTAATTACAGAATTTTCCGAAAAAGACAATTCATCTATTCCTGTCGAGTCAACCTTGAACCTTGCCCCCCCTTGGTAATGCAAAAGATCAAAGAGGTGGATTGATACGCACAAAGAAAATAATAACGATAAAGAACTTACATGCGATAATAGAAAAGATGACATTATGTGAAAGCGCTGGATATAAGAATGAATATATGGTATATGTTACATTGTTGTTAGTCTGGTTTACAGTTATAGCTTTTAAATACGTTTATATGCAACATTTTTTCTGTCGCAAATTGTTTGATCATTGCATTTTTTAGTTTAAGGTTTTATTTATTCAGGATTCCATTAATTTCAGGAAATAAAGAAGGGAGAACTTTATCCTTGTTTAGAAGCCAAAAAGCCTGAAAATGTTCCCAAAAACCGCTACAAAACAACATATGCTTGTAAGTATTGCTTTGTATCAAACTCTGCCTAAATGCTATAGCTTGTATAATCCCATTTATCCTTCTTTTCAGACGATCATTCCCGTGTTGTTCTGTCAACTGTATCGAGAGAATCCAGCTACATTAATGCAAATTTTATTGAGGTAACTTGATTTTTTTCACTTTTAGCCTCTTTTTATATACATATATTTTTTTTCTATTGACTAGCTTCTACAAGTATCTATTTTGTATATTGAATTAGGATACACAAGGACAACGGGCGTATGTTGCTACTCAAGGTAAAAGAGGAAAAAGATCAAATTACAAGGCATCCAAATTGTTAAAGTATTACAAACGACTGAAATAGAAAGTTGTTAAGGCTTTTAAGCGTAGTCTTTTTGCTATCTTGGTTCTCATCATTAGGTCCTAAACCAAAGACAGTATCTGATTTTTGGTCAATGGTTTGGCAAGAAAAGCTTAATATCATTGTGTGTTTGACAAATCTGAAGGAGGGAGAAAAGGTCTCTATTTTAGATTATCTATGAATGTTTGTGCCATGCAAAAATTAATTTATAAAAGTTATGTTGATTAATACATCGGAACTATTTCTACAATCTTCTATTAGATTAAATGTACTCAATACTGGCCCAACAGTGGCGAACAAATAAGGACTGGGGAGTTTACCATCTGTACCGAGAAGGAGACTGTCTATGCAGACTATGTTATAAGAACTCTTCGTCTAGGTAGAAAAAATGTAAGAATGATATTCATGAATTTCCATAATTTCAAAGAACTACTCTTAAAATTAACCCCTAATTGGAATGAAAATCCCTTAACTAAGTCTATAATATTATGAACATATTCGGGTTAGACATTTTTTATGAAACAAATGTACAATTGTCTCCCCCTTCAGATCAAAAAAAACATGGCAGTGATGATGTTCCATTACACAAAATGGCCGGATCACGGGGTTCCTGATCCACTAAGTCTCGTGATATTTCATCGTCACGTGATGCGGGTGTCTGATGTTGTTCGAGGAAAATTCATCCTTGTTCACTGCAGGCATGATCTCTCCTCTCTCTCTCTCTCTCTATCTCTCTCTCTTTCTCTCTCTCCTCGTTATAATTAGTTACTTTATTTGAATCTCTTTATCTAGTGCAGGCATAGGGAGAACGGGAACGTATATAGCACTTGACGCCTTATACCGAGAAGGTGAAAAGACAGGGAAAGTTAATGTGCAGAAATATGTGGAAATTATGAGAAAAGACAGAATGAACATGATACAGGGGAGTGTAAGTGAAATACCCATAGAGGAATTCAAGCATTTTTGGTCAGAAATGAAAGTTTCTTTCTGATCGGGATTTCTTTCAATTTGTAGGATTCTCTACATGCCAGAGATCAATGTATAATTTTGAGAATTATGCAATATTCTTTAACGGTCAATATAAATGTTAAGGAATCAATTTTGCATTCTTGATATATTTTTCTAAAAAATATCATGAATATAAAGGAAGTAATTGACAATAATAAGTTTATACTGTAAGGTTACTATTTTAATCTTTTACTACTTTTTTTACATGTTGTCTTGCAGGATCAGTATGAAATTGTCTATTTGACGCTCTGTGAGTCTTTCAGAGGAAAATCTAAATGCATGTCTACAGAGTCATTTTTGCAAGAGTACCAGCAACACTCCTGTTACTCTAATTCTGGAAAAAATCAAACCAACCCATCACTATCTGGAGAATTTGAGGTTCATTCTTAACTATTTCTATTTGTAAAAGGGAACAAAATATCACATGTATTCAGTTTAGAAACCTTCAGTTTTAAATCAATTAATTTATTGTTGAAAGGAATTGACAAACCTAAAAAAAGAACATTCTCAGAAAGATTTTGAATCGGGACAAGCTAATATCAAGGCAAATTATTCACCAGCAATTTTACCAGGTAAATACTAATACACATATAAACCGTGTAGTTTATTTCTTCTTTTTTCGCTGTTTCAATTTCAAGGATTAGTATTATTTAAGTGTAAATTTTTGTAAGCTATTTAGTAATAACTATCATGATTATAAAGATTGGGGAACCTTAAGACACGCAAAATTCGGGATCAATTATTGTTTTTATTGTAGTTGAGGAATTCAGATGTTATTTGGACTACGTGAAAAATAGAGGAACATATTATAATGCTGTTCTTCTAAAGGTTTAGCAAGATTTCACTAAACTCACATCTTTTGCTTAATTAACAAATAGAGAAAATCAAGTTGTAATGTAACAGACACTGATTCAGAATACCACAAATAAAATTATAACTTTGGAATTTTTCAGTCTTTTACTAGAAATGACGCCTTGATCAGTGCTCAGTACCCGCTTCCTGATTACACGGAAGACTTTCTCAGATTACTGACAGACTTTGATGTCCGCTTTGCTGTATTCTTATCTCCCCTGAGAGATATTTCCTCGGTATGTGTTATAAGTTGACAAAAAGTAATTTTCCTCTTTATCAGGTAAAGACATTTTAACTTCTGTTTTTCATGTCTATTCATTGACTGTTAAAAGTTACGTTCTGGTTTTTTAGGAATAGGTTAATATGATTATTATTTATTATGCTAATTTACAGTGTATTGGCTACTATGTAAATGCTCACTTCTTTGTTATTCATATGAACATGAATTACATATTTTACCTATTCCTTTCTTTTATTCATTTGAATCTAAACTATATATTTTCAGTCTACCCTGTGGTTTCCATTCAAAAAACAGACAAAAACATTGGGATCGTTCACAGTAAAATTTGCAGAATCTTCAAATTCCAACAATATTAACACCACAGAAATTTTACTGAAGCGAGAGGTTTGTTAAAACATCAAAATGTCACTGACAAGCTGTAATACAAAATCAGATACTAGTGCACAGAAAAAACAATTTTACAAATAAGTGAATGTGTGTTGTTTTCAGGGTTGTGGTAGTATAAGAAGATTGGCTGTAGGTGAATGCAGGGCGTGGAAAGAAGGCTTGCCTTTAGATCGCAGGGCGTTACTTGACGCGATAAAAGAAACAAAAATTGAAAAAAGCCTGACTGGAAGCAGAATTCTGATTTTGTCCAAGTAAAGATAGGATATGAATTTGGCTTATGATTATGTAATGAAATACAATGAAGAAGTTTCATCTATAAACAAAAAAAAAACAAAGTTTTGATCTTGTCCAATTATAGGAATTATATTTTGATATATCATTTCTTTATTAAATAGATAAAAATTAAAATTGACACTCTTTGCACAAATTAAAAATCAAACAATTCCTTTTCCTTCAGTGACGGTGCCAAACGCTGCGGGCCATTCTGTGTTGTTTACAACTGTCTGGAGCAAATATCCCTTGACAACGAATTTGATATGTTTACCAATACACGTTTGCTTCAAATTCGACGACCGGAATTTATCTCAACATTGGTACGAAAAACAAGATAAGAGATTGTGAAGCCAAATTATAAATGAAATAAAAGTAGGCCCGAATTAGAAATTTATTGCCAATTATTATCTTATTTGTGCTAGTTTGATTTCATTTCTTTTAACTCTATTGTAGGATGAATACCAGTTTTGCCATGATGTTTTAGCCGAATATCTTCAGAATGATGCAGTTTACGCTAATTGCTAAATGGACATAGCTGCAAATTGTTAAAATGAATTGAATTTATACATAATTTTATTAACAAAAAAGTAAATGGGATATTGGCAAGCAGGCGTCACCTATTTTAGTCCTCTCTCTAGTGAAAATACTGAGAAGTTCAATGTTTGCTGAATGAGTACAGTCTGTAAAAAGAATTACTTTATAACAAGTTTTAGCCACTAATGATAAATATATTTCCTTTATTTGTTGCAATGTATAGAAGCAATACAGCACATATTTAAAGTTAAGTCATCGACGGACCAAAAAATAAACCAGAATAATGCATATGTACTTATTCATGTTTTTTCATTTATTTGTTAATAATCAGACAGGTATTAAAATACCATATATTTTCTTCAACTGAATTCATTCATTAGATTTATAAGAGAATAGTATAAAGCGTTTAAAAATTATATTGTGTCTTACAAGTAAGTCTAGATCTGTTCATTGAATGTTTCTTAACATACAACACGTCTAGCAAAATGCTACTTAAAAAGTATCACTTTCAAGAACATCGATTTTTTAAATTAGGTACCTCTTCATTTATCATACCTTTTTCTACATTTATTTTATTCATTTGTACTTATTTTTCTAGCTTTCAAGGACACGAAGTCTAAAAACAAAAAGACAAGGAAATGGTTTTGTTTGCATTTATTGTTTATTTTCTTCCCTGTCAATATTATATAATACATAAACTTTTACTTTAAGGCGTCTGAATGTGAAAAAGTACAGAGACTACCAATCAACAGAACAGAAAGAAATATATTCATAATTTCTTTAATGCATTTCGTTCCAAATGTTATTTACTTCCATTGACCCTTAATGCAATGTCAAATATAAATCACGTAATAATCTTAAGGAAAAAAAAACGCCTTTGATTATCATTGGTTCTTAAATGCCATATATGTATTGTGATCAATGTAAAAGAAAGTATGCAAGTTAAGGTTTCTTCCTTATACATTATGACTATTTTACATGTGACTTAAAATGAAGATACAATGAAATGAAAGAAGGTACATCGTTGGTAAAAGTTGTGTTAATTTCTGCCTTATTTCCTGATCCAATAAATACGTTTCTTTCTTTTTATCTGACGACATAGGTTTTACATATGCATGCACATTGTGTATAACTTGTGTGTGTTTTCGTCTTGAAATACACTTTGTAATTTGTCAATAAATATTTTGTTTACTAGTATTCCGAATCCACTCATATCTTTAATACAGATTATGTGAATGTTTGAATAAATAGTGCGGTAAACCAAGTGGGATAGACTGACAGACATACAGAGGTACAGACAGACAGGGAGAAAAACCTATAGTTTCATCCGGTTTCACCGGTAGTGGACTAATTATATAATAGTGTTGTGTTTTGCGTGCACTATGCCTAAATAGTAGTCAGGGTTTGACACAATAAGGAAACCTGTTCAAGTGGATGCGTATTTATGATGGATATCTCACTTTATTAACATGACTATCTTCTAGAAGTTTATTCAAAAGTTTAAAAAAGTATTATTAAGAAATAGAATATTAAAAGCAATATGCACCTATCCATCCGTGAATGATTTGTTTCACTAAAGTCCTATTGGAGATTTTTTCATTTACATTAAGCAGCAGTTTTCCCAGTGAACGACAGCAAATCTAGACCTGTATTCGACATTTAGAGCCATTGAGTAGTGAATGATTTTGAATGCCATGACCTACTGCAACATGGAATATAGTTTTATAGGTTCTAATCCGAAAGACCGATTCCCACGTCTCGCAGTTTGATTTAGACTCTTGACTAAGTATGAACTCTGCGACTTTAGATTGATTGAGCGTTTTTTAACGTCCCTCTCGAGAATCTTTCGACTCATATTAAGACAACACCACTTGCCGGTGTAGAGCTGCAAATTTAGTCCTATACTCGGCACTCAGGCCATTGAGCGAGGAGGGATCTTTTTAATGCTGTCACCTACTGCGACAAGGGGCTCGTTTTTACGGTCTCATCCGAAAAACCGGTGTCAACATCCAAAAGTGGGATTCGAATTCACGACGTAATTAAGGATGAACTCCTTACTTCGCGACTCTAAAGCAGGCTCTTACCACTGCGGCCACGCGGGCGACCTGCGACTCAAGAGCAAATGATCAAATCACTATGCCACGCAGACGACGAATTTTTACATGTACATGTAGTCAATATAAAAGGATAGATGCAAGCTGATTGCAAAATATAAGAAAAAACCATCCCAACAATTTTTAACATTGCATTATTTCCTTTCTTTGTAAGAATGTCCTTCGGGGAGCTATCAGAACAATTGCTCGAAGAAATGTCCGATAAATTATTATGGAAGACTTTGTTTGGAGATATGTAACTGTGCCTCTGATGAAACATGTGACGCAGAAAAAGGATGTATAAGTATGCAATATACTTATTCATACCTATGTCTTGTTCTAAATTTTGAATTTACCAGGTAGTTGTCATGTTCTAGTTTGGTATTTACCCTGCCCCGGTTCATTCAATGTTTAGATGCAAAAGTATGTAGTGTTGCATGTGTGTCGTATGATACATGTAACTGTTATTTAAGGTAGGACCAAATAGATAGGTCAAAATTTTCCTCAAATTCAATTTTTCTGAAACTTTGATATTTTGTTCTTGGATACAAAATCTCACTTTATATATGATATGAAAGAAATTCAACCGCACAATTTTTGCCCACATAGTCTGAAACATGGCCTATCAGACCCCTGTAAGAAGATTGTGAAATCAGACATTCGACTTGAGAATGAGCCTTATTTAAGAATTTTCTATTTATCTATTGCAAATTTGTGTAATACTTTTAATAAAGTTAACCTTTTTGTTACTTTAAATCAGTAATTCACATTGATAATGGAAAATTTGAGTAAAATATGAAGTAAAATAGTACATACATTGTTTCAGAAACTGAAAATTCACATGTAAATATCCGACAGTTTAAGTTTTCTTAAGAGAAAATGTATAATTCAATTTTTACAAAAAATCAACAGAATGATTCAAATGGGTCCTAGAATAAAATGTGTAAAAGTAAAGAAAATTGAACCGGTGGTTGCAGATATTTTGGCGATTAAAAAAAATTCAATGGCAAAAAAATTGAAAGATTCAGTGGATGACGTCACAATATTTGACCTTTGACCTCTAGATATGACCCTGACCTTTGTAGTACATAAAGAATAGGGACTCCGTATTTATGTGTCCAAATATCCCCCCTCTACTATTTATAGAACAAAAGTTGCACTGCATTTTATAACAGACTGTTACATGCTTGTTTATTGCACTTAGATATATAGCGTAAACACATTCCAAAATGTAGGCTCCCAAGTGACCAATATTAGGATTCTCTGATTTTTTCACAAAATATAGCGCAAATATGCCAAAACTTATTATTTTTCTTTCAGAAATCATTCATTGTTGTCAATATAGTAATATAAATCTTTTTTCCTCTAGTGCTTTTTAAGAAATGGGTTAAAATAGAATCCATGGGTGTTTTGTCCTACCTTAATTGAACGAACTAATTCTTTGAAACTAAATGAAAAAATATTATTTAATATTATTCAGACATGAATTTGAAACATTCTTTAAGATTAAATAATGAATATAAACATGATAAACATGTTAACTCTTTTTTTTAATTGCTGAATGTGCATATTGACTTTATCAATTTGAATAATTAAACCAAAATAAGTATGTTTACATTTATTTTTGGGGAATTTTTATAGTTGATGAGATAAACAAGAAAAGCAAATTCTTTCAATTTGCTCTTATGTCATTTGGCGTTCTCCTTGCTGTTCTCACAGTGGTTGGAATAAGCTACACCTTTGCTAGAAAGTACGTGCGGTACATTTTAAATGCAATTCACTATATACTGTAGATTCCTTATTTTTCGCGAATACTTTTTATCGCGAACTGGACCTTAAACGTCAAATCGCGAGAATTATAATTAGCGAATGGACGGTTGATCAATAGATTTTACATAGATTTCAGCAATATAAAAATAAAAACGAGTAATATTTTTAGCAAGTGATGCTTCTCGCGAAATTACGCGGAAATTAATTCATCGCGTTTAATTAGGAATCTACAGTATATTAATTAACTTACACAAAGATATAAATGCTATTTTTTAGTTAATAAAGTAAACAATCTCTTAAAATTTTGTATCTTCACCCTTTTCTAATCACAGGTTGCAACATTTTCATCAAAATGTTTCAGATTCCATCGGTGAGTGTTTAAATATAATTTTTTCAGTACTGTAGGACGATACCGACTTCAGCTGTTCTTACATGTAATTTATCATGTGTTTATGTATATTACATGATCAATTTTGTTTCAGATCCGTCATTTAGAAAATCTAATGTAGAGAACAACACAGAAATTCAAGACAGAAATAAGAAACTCCTTGACATTGGTACCGCATATTCTTGTACAAGTGAATCCAGCTTCGCTACAGAAAGAAAAGCACACGTATACGGATGTTGTAAAATGGAGAAAGACATGCTTCTAAAACATACCATGCAAACATCAGACTATTGCATTGATAGCTATTATTCAAGAAGTTCTACATCAGATAGATGCTATTCACTTAATGAAAATTCACCAGTTTCAGGATCTTGTAGTGGAACCTCTTTGCTGTATCTAAGACCATCCGACCTACATTCAGCATCTTTAATTGACGTAGGAAATACCTTTCAAAACGCCAAAAGTCCCCCATATAGTGAAAGAGACACTTACGTAGAAAAACAAATAAACTTGGCTAATTCGGAAGAAAGAGTTCATAATCACACAGAAAACATACAAGACACATTAAGTCATCAAGATCATAAAAATATGAAAGAATCAACTTCGAAAAACAACGTGTATGACTTGGCTGTTCCAACAGCTGACAAAATCAAAGGAACAGTAGTTCCGAATGATCAACAACTATTTCTCAAAGTTCTGTCTAATCAAATTCTTAAGATGAAAAGAAAAGAATGATATATTTTCCTCTGTTGTACAATGTGATTTCTCCTAATCATATAGTCTTTATCTTTGTCTTTTTATAACTCAACTCATACAAAAAAAAATCTGGAATTGGAAGTGGAATCTGGAAGTGGAATTCAATCAAAGCATTCACTAGACATTCCTTGATGATCAACTGACGACCATAAATTGACCGTAAATTAAATTTTTGGCGTGCAAATGAGGGAGCGATAAACTCATGTGCATATAGTTGGCCATTGTTGAATTTTCTTAGCAACTGACCATTAGTTATAAACTTCTCTGTTTCTTAACGTAGAATCTACGTCGTATGATATCATGTGATAAGCCTGTGCTAGATCCATTTTAAAAGACGTCATAATGTAATATTACTTTTTCCAGTACTTTACAGCTTCAATAGAAATTGTAGAAAATAAATCAATTTGAAATTCAAGGAACAAAATTAAAATCATACCAAAATACTCTTAATACCTGTAATCAATTTATATATTTTGATTATAAAGCTAAATGACTGAAAACATTTCTCAAATTCGAGAAACCTGTAGGCACTTTTCGTTTACTAGATCTTGACCTAAAGTGGAAAATATCCAAGACTTTCTCATGTAATGAAATTACATTGTGATAACTTGTGAATGGTATGCTACTATTTTGAGGGAATGCAACAATCTTAACTTAAGAGTATAATACCTTGATAAGTGTGTCTTAAGTCATATATGTATGATTTTTTATGTCTATCATGAAATGATGTGCATTCCTTTTCATAGTTATTAGTTAATTATGTATTCATTATTTTTAATGGTTGGTGTTTGAGTACAAATTTTCTATCTGATATAATCTTTTTAATTAGAAAAATACAATTTTTTAAATAAACATTCCCACTGTTAATCTGAAAGTGATCCTTAACAGTCATTTCATAATTAAATCCTGTGTAAGTGCAAAAAGGTCAACAAAAGTAGCATTCGTAAATAACCTATTTCTCGTTAGTTTTAGGGAAAAGGTAAATACTTTAATCACTTTTTTAATTATTTGGGTATGTTCTTCATCATATGTAAGATTGAAAACATTCTGACAAAGCCTTCTGAAAAATGTTAAAAAATATAGGGTGGAAAATTGACTAAAAATAATAAAGTTCATTTGCTTATTTTTTTTTAAATGTGGACTCATCTTTTATTTCAATTGAATAAAAAAGGATATTTTTGAGAAATACTGTTTAATACTGTTCAGTTTATAAAGTAGACGAACGATGATGTTTAAATACGTATTTTTGAGATTTTTCACATTCTCTTTATGACAAGCACTCCTAAAAATGACTGAAAATGTATAATCGGAGTTTTTAATAACCATTCCAAGTTTTACAGAATGCACTACAATTAATAACAAGGAAACATGACATGTGCTTTTAACTGAGTAATAAGCGAGTGCTAATTTATCGTTATGAAAAGTTTGCAAATCTTGTGACAGAGACTTTTACGACATATGTTTTACCTTAAGTTAATTATAATTATAATTTGATTACTCCTATTGTTTTCTTTACACAAATTTATCAATGTACAAGATTTAAAAAACTGCAAACCTGATGTATTATAACGTCATTTTAGAACCAAAAATAAATGAGAGGGATTTTCTAACACTGAATTGTCAACTATTGTAAACTTTTTAAAAATCATTAAGTCAGAGTGTTCAACATGAAATTGTTGAAGTATTAGCATTCAACTAATGGTAAAATCGACAAAGCAGTCAACTGACGTTCTGTTTTTGCAAAACAGTGGACAGATTTTTAGAGAAGCATTCAACTCACTCGTAGAGCATTCAGTTGACGACCAGTTAACTGCTAATCGACGACTAGAAGCAGGTCATTTTTTGTATGGAATTTGAAACACAAGCATTTAAGTGCGTTAGCTGCTAGATGTCTTTGATTTAAAGCAAAGACTTACAAAGTTACATTCCAAAAAATCATCTGAGTAGTATACGAGGGTTGTTAGAAAAGTTCGCGGACACATTGAATTACGAAAAATCTATTGTGTACTGTGAAGTATGAACTATGTCTGAATGAATTCCTACATTTTGTTTATTGTTATATAAAAAATCAGGTCCATATAATAAAATCTTGAAATTTTACAACTATTTTTACTCTGGGGTCATGGGATTCACGGAGCAATCACTTGACGTAAGCGACGTGACAACCAGATTTCAACCCGTTAAGTTTTGTGGCAGTAATAGTTATAAATCTTTCATCTCTTAGATTTTTCTTATCTTTTTTTCTACTTTAAAATTGAATATCTATATCAAGACATGCTACTTTTCTGCTATAATGTCTTTTGTACTGATTCGTATATTATTGAGATCTTAATTTAAAAAAAAAAAAAAGTCTATGCAGTTAATCGATCAGGTATGGAAACTATGCAAAACCATATAGGCGCAACGCAACGTCCACGTGATAAGGGGGTATTGAAGTATCGATGAAGTTACTGTAAATCACTTTTTATTCGCGCGAACTTTATTTTCGCGTAATTACGCGAGACAGTGTGCTCGCGAAAATTTAATTCTCGCGTATAATAGTATTCCTTAAGAATATATAGAGCAATAACCACAATTCGCGAAAATTTTGTCTCGCTAATCAAGAGTCAATGACTATCTCGTGAAAAAAAGCTGTCGCTAAAATTTAGTGATCTACAGTAATCATTCAAAATGTCCCTCCTTCCATTCTTATGAAGCTATAACCATTTGAAAACTTGTTCTTTGTATGTGTAGGAAATTCCCGGCAGCATCTTAAACATTCTAATCTCTTTTTAGACATTTTTCTGTCTACACACATAATTTTTACGTAGTGCAGTGCTCCATGACGCTCAGTGACGTTCCGATTTTTGGCTGTCCTTTTACGCGTTGATCATTTATAAACGGCTATAAAACAGTCAGATACCATCCAATTTAGTTCAAAATTTCTCCCAGTGACGTTTCCTGCATACTTTAGCTGCAGGCAAAATATCATAAATCTCTTTGCGCTATAATTGTGCAATTTTTAATTTTAATAAAGAGTCTTTGTGATGTAAACGTGCCAAAATGTAGCATGCTCCATGAAGCAAGTTTTATCAAAATAAAAATGCTGTATATTTTTCAATAATCACCGGAGAGGACCAAATTCTTGTATATTTCTTGGAAAAAAGGTAAAGATTTTATCTGGAAAGTTTGACCGGTTTCGTGGAAATAGCACGCTCACAATAGAACTTGTCCGCGAATTTTTCTAACACCCCTCGTACGTAGTACATATATTACTAATTACTTTGATTATAAAGGATCACTGAAGATTTGTATAATTTTGAAGCACGCATGCAATATGTAATATGCAAGGGTGATTTTAGTACACTTTAGATATGCAACTACTCTAAAAGAGCATTTAGAAATGTCTTAAGTTTTCATAACTTTTTTTTTCGGGAATATGGCATGTAATGTTGGAGGATTTTTAGTGTCGTTATGTATTATTAAATCATTGTTAAATATTACAATGTATCTAGTCACGTATAAATTATATGAACTTTAATATCGTGCAATATTATGCTATTATTATATTACATTTGACGCCGGGTTGTTTCCGAATTAGCGCGTGTGTCTTGCCGTTCTGGACAACGCCTGTACGTCTGTTGATTGACGGACCTCCGTGACTTTGGCAAATGACCAGAGCAGTGTTAGACTGAGATACATATCAACTGCGAGTATGTATCCACCATCACCTGCATGTCTTAAAATTGTTCATCGTAACTTATTTATTTATTTATTCTATTTAATGAACCTTCGTTAATCTTTATACATGTGTTTTTCTCTGTACAACACTGAATTTGGATTTATCTATGAAAACTTATGTTTCTCGTAACAACGTCACATTAAAATTTGATATACAAAATAATTTCACCTTGATCGCTAGTCATATTTAAATTGTAAATGACTCTAAAAATCTTATTTGAAGTCTAGGCAAATATATATTCATGTGAATATTTCCGATGAAGTAAATCAACGTTTCTATATCTAATTAAAAGGAAAATATTTTGATCGTTACAGCCCACGGATGATATATGTTACGAGGTAAAAGTAAGTATTTACATTAGAGAATTGTAAGCGAGTAATAATGGCGTAGCTAGGGATATTAACTGTATTCAGAGAGGCAAGGGGTCTTAGGACACCCTTTAAAATTTTCATTTGAAGGGGTTTTTTCATCAGAAAATTACTTTAATTAGTTTCATGTCATGCAAAAAAAGTTTACCATAGTTGAACAATCTGACTTGGTGAGATCTTGTAGATTTGATCATTGTTGACCACTCAGTGTTAGAAAATCTCTGTTACTATTTATGTTGGGTTTGAAATTATACTATTATAGGTAGGGATTTCAATACCATAATTATAACAATTTAAATTTGAATCAGTGTGTTTTATTAGAAGTTGGGGAATTTTGAATTGAAACATTATTGTATTCATGAATGACTGTGCAATATCTGTACGTATAAAATATAAAGATTTTTCGTACTTTTGTTATTTTTAAACAGATATTAATAGACAAAAACAGTAGCAAGTATGGGTCCCAATTATAATTGGGAACATTTTAAAAATATTAAAAGAATTCATGAATTAAGTCTTTTGTTGCGTTTCTTTATGTGTGGGTAAAAATATGCCATTGCTATAGACTAAATTCATACTTTTTCTGCACAAAAAAGAAACATGAAACAATTTGTGAGGGTGTGCGAGCTCAATTTATTTATTACGTATTTAGATGTATGTCATTTTAGAAACTCCATTGTTGTGACTCTTCATACTCAGAGACATAAAAGGTTAATTTTTAAGAACACTGCTTGTCTAAGATTTCAAATCTCCCTTAATTTTGTTAAATGTATTCAACAAATGTGCTATGAATAATGGATTATTCAACAATAGTCAACTATAAACTAAATAGAGGACCGTTCAACTAATGGTCAACTGCCAAAAAAATAGAGTGTATTCAACTAACAGTCAACTGTTAGGAAAATGTAGGAGCATTCAACTAACAGTCATTTGTAAAGGAATTAGAAGAGTATTGAAATAACGGTCAACTGCAAAGAAAATAGAGGAGTATTCAACTAACGGTCAACTACAAAGAAAATAGAGGAGTATTCAACTAACGATCAACTGCAAAGAAAATATATATGCAAATGAGTTGAGTACCCTATCATTTGCATGGCAGAAATCAACCAGAAATCATCTGAATACTCTGATTAAATTCTAATAGTATTTGTTTGTATGGGGCTGCATAAGTAAGGGAACTGAGAATTAAGAAAGGGAATCAAGGTGTTCCTCATTTTCAAGTAATTGATAAGTAAAAAGGGAGTAATGAAAATAAAATAAATTGCCTCAAAAGAGGTTGATTGATTGATTGTATACTGTTTAACGTCCTTCTCAAGAATTTTTAACTCATATGGAGACGCCACTACTTGCCGGTGGAAAGTTGCAAATTTTTGTCCTATACTCGGCATTCAGGGGCATTGAGCAGGGAAGGATCTTTTTTATGCCAAAACCTACTGCGACATGGGACCTCAGCTAATATGGTCTCATCCGAAGGACGGGTCTTCACGTCCCACAGGGGATTCGAACCCGCAACGTAAGAATCTAATCCTTACCTCGCGACTCTAGAACAGACTTTCGAACCACTGCGCCAGGAGGGCGACATAAAGAGGTTGAATAATTTGATTCAGACGTTTGACCAATATAAATATTTATACAAAGCGTAAGAGTTTCTGTTTATTTTACTTTACTGATACATTAGCAATGGCTTTTGAACTATGATAATTAAGATAGGACACAATAGATAGGCCAAATTTTTCCTCAAGTTAAATTTTTCTGAAACTTATATATTTTGTTCTAGGATACAAAATCTCTCTTTATATATAATATGAAAGAAATTCAACCACACAATTTTTTGCCCACATAGGCTGAAACATGGCCTATCAGACCCCTGTAAGAAGATTGTGAAATCAGACATTCTACTTGAGAATGAACCTTATTTTAGAATTATCAATTGACCTATTGCAAATCTGTGTCATACTTTCAATTAAGATAACCTTTTTGTTACTTTAAATCAGTAAATCAAATTAATACTGGAAAATTTGAGTAAAATATTAAGTAAAAATAGACCATACATATCGTCAGAATTGAAAATTTACATGTAAATATCCGACAGTTTAAGTTTTCTTAAGAGAAAATGTATTATATTCAATTTTTACAAAAAATCAACAGAATGATTCAAATGGGTCCTAGAAAAAAATGTTTAAAGTTAAAGAAAATTGAAACAGTGGTTTAAGATATTTTAGCGATTAAAAAATTTCAATGGCAAAAAAAACTGAAAGATTCAGTAGATGACGTCACAATATTTGACCTTTTCGATATGACCTTGACCTTTGTGGTACGTAAAGAATGGATACTCCTTATATATGTGTCCAAATATGCCCTCTACTCTTTATGGAAGAAGGATATGGAAATAACGAACAGTATTCATTCTCAATGTCCATTAAACTCTTTATGGAACAAAAGTTACACTGCATTTTATAACAGACTGTTACATGCTTGTTTATAGCACTTAGATAGCATAAACTCATTGCAAAATGTAAGTCCCCAAGTGACCAATATATTCTCTGATTTTTTCACAAAATATGATGCAAACATGTCAAAACTTATTATTTTTCTTACTTGGATAATTCATTTTTGTCAATATAGTAATTTTATTTTTTTTTCTCCGGGACTTTTTAAGAAATTGGTTAAAATAGAATCCGCGGTTGTTTTGTCCTACCTTAAATAAGGAATTAAAAAATGGTATGAAATACATTTTTTTCTGGTTATATTTTTGCATTTTACAAAAAATATGGATTTTATTGTATATTGAAACGACGACGTACGTTTGTGTTTTCCACCTCTTGAATTTCCATGAATAAACGTATATAAACATATATATATTTAGTGAGCAATAGTTAATAAAATTAACGAGCTTTTATTAGGCAAGTAGAACTAGAATTATAGTATTTGAAATATATTTCCATATATAAATATGTGATTTGGAAACTTTTAAGTTATAGATTTGTTAATGATGTTGTATCTCTTTCCGTAAATGAGCTCTGTACGACACTGGTTTGATTTACAGAAAACTATTTTGTTCAAATAACTGACATTTGGGAAAAAAAATCCTGGTGTCAATCATAACCTATGATGTGCTGAAATATCAAATGCTTTTGAATTGATGTTTACATTGATAATTACATGTAAAATACTCGTGACATGAACCACACATATTTAGCAAAAAAAAATTATACCATTAAATATATTTTTTATTGCTTCCTGATTGAACAGCACAGACAAATTGATACACGATAGACCATGAAGATTGGTAGTATTGTTTTGTTTATAGCGTTTTTCTTAACATTCTTTTCATTTAGAAGTATTTCTGTGGAATCGGGTTTAGGGATCTGTAAAGCGTAAGTGTGTTTTTAAATTTCCATTAATTTTTTTTTTAAATGCTTAAGCATTATCATCTTTTTTAACTTACTAAAATAAAATACGTATTTATATCGTACTTTAATTTTATCTTCGCATTATCATCTTTTTTAACTTACCAAAATAAAATACGTAATTATATCGTACTTTAATTTTATCTTCGATATCTTGAAACTTAAATAAGGCAATTTAATCTACAGGGAAAAAGAAAGCAACCTTACAGAATATCATAATATCAAGATAGCTTTTTTAAGGAAAAATATTGCTTTCTTCTCGAAAGTGTCCCATTTCGATTTTCAGGATGAATTTCTAAGAACTGCAAAGTTGCACCTGCATCCTCTAAATTGCATTTGTTAACAGCCATCCTTTATTTTATATGTAAAAAAAAACTTTTCCCTGAATGTTCTGTTTTAAAACACATCCCCCCTCCAAAAAAAATTACTTCTCTTCCTGAAACCGCTAATCTTTTTTTTTTTTTTTAATTTTTTTTTAAAAATATCTTACTCAAACACATTCCATCTCTTCAAAATTGTTCCTTTTATAGCCAATCTCCTACTAAAGCCAGACATATTGAATTCTTGTGGGACTCTTGCTTCTTTATCTGATTCTTCTTTTCTTTGTACATGTAAGATGGAAATCTAACAGAAGTTTGTGGAAGAGCTTTGGGACTGGTCGTTACACAAAAAATGTGTAATAAACTATCCATATGATTTTCAAAATTATCAGATATATTGGTTTCCTCATTCAGGTTGTAAATATCTTTGTTAAGGGAAAAAGTACTATGAGTTATGGTCAGTTGTAGGTTTGCTTTTGTTGTCAATAACAGTTAACGATTTATTTTTACAGAAGCACTTGGGAAAACACTAAATTTTTATGGCTTATATATGTATGATATGATTTATAGTGTGTTACATATTTGTTGTTACTTTTATTGTTGCTGGTTATATAGTGTGACTACATGTAAGGTAGACATGGACATTTTGTAGCTTGGTTTACGTTTATTGATAAAAGTATATGATTAGTATTGTTTAAACCTTTTGTGTTTGTATTGATAAACGTCCAGTGCACTTGTGATAGCATAATTCGTATCTGAAATACCATCTTGTAACCTAGCTTTTATAGTTTAATTATTGTTTATTCATTATTATTTGTATTTGTTGTTTTTGTTACATTATATTTATTTATCAATACTCATGTGTAATTTCCAGTGTGCATAATAATTGAATATATTTAGCTATTTTATTGTGTTTCTTCTAAATTTAAAGGAAAAATTCTTTTTTTTCTGGAACTAAGGCTTATCGTAGCTCTATCGTTTCAGTCGCTTTTATTTATTAACGTGTGACAATAAGTGTAAAATACCAAGAATATACGATCATGTCCTTGACTACTTCAACAAGTTTTCTTTGTGACATTTGTGACATTATTTCCTTAATTATGTATTTAAATTTCTTTAAAGGTGGACTTGCATAGGAATATTTTTTATTAGCGTCAGGTCAGACTTATTTACAAACGAGATTTAATTTTGAAAATTCGAGGACTATGTTCATTTTGTTTTACTATCTTCCAGAAAAGCTTTGAAATAAAAAACATTATCATATTATAAAATAGTTATTTCGTGATGCATGATCAAAATTTAATCCATTTTTTTTTCAATAAAGGTAATAATAGATAATAGGTATATGATCGTACGATAAAAAAAACGATCAAAAAATAGTTTATGGTTACCAGTTTCATACGAAAATTTACTTTTTGAATCGGAGTATTCAGTTGACAGATGACAATACAATGACTGTCAATTGACCATGAGTTGAGTTTTTGCCATGCAAATGCGGGAGCTTCAACTCATTTGCATAAAGTAAGCTTCAGGTGAAAAAATCCTATATTCTTTACTGTTGATTATTTGTTGAATATTCCTCCATACTATTTGCAGTTGACCATTAGTTGAATAATCTTTTTACTTTACAGTAGACAATTACTTCAATACTAATATATTTCTATGAAGCAATTAACCTTTAGTTGAATGGTCTCTTTTTTCCTTACGGTAGACCACGAGTTAAGTACTCCTCTTTTATTAAAAGTTCATCATTAATTGAATACTCCACTGTTAACTTTGTAGTTGACGAGTAGTTGAAAACGTCTATATATTCTGTTGAATATTTTGTCATGCTCAATTAGATAGTGCGCATGCATGTTGTATTTTAGAAAGTGGAGGGAATTTCCAAAATCTAAGGCAAACAGAGCAGAGGTATGGAAAAGCTCTCGTGTTTCTTGTGGATTTTGCTAGAAGCATTGACTTTTAAAGTTGACAGTTTACTTTGACATTTCAACCTGTATCATGTACGGAGCTACAAAATTAATAATCGATAAGAAAACCTCACAGGCTGTCAAGTGATCATAGGTATGGTACTAGGGGCACTTGCACGTGAAGGTCGGGAGCTGGGGATAGTGTGGTTGTCGTTTTCTTCAAGGGTAACTTATTTGTGCTTAGAAATAGTTCTATATTTTGGTTTAATTGAATGTTGAGCCTCACATTTTTATATACACTGTAGTTAAAAAGTGTAAAAGGAAACTGTAAAGGTTAGCGCTTCTCGCAAAAGCCAAAAAAGGCATACATGTCTATAAAACGAATTCCATGTCGATATCGACGATATCGACAATATTGTGTCGATATCGTATCGATATCAATCGTGATCAGCACTTTTAATTGGAAATACCTGGTGCCATATTTGAGACTCTTTATTATGACGATGTCGTCGATATCGACAATATCATGACGATATCGTATCGATATTGATCCTATCTGCACAATATATTTTCACAATGAGGTATAACATAATTTTACAAAGTCACAAATGAAGTCAAAATTGATTCATTATTGGCATGAATATGAAAATAAATTATGATTAAGAAAGTATTAGGGTTGTTATTGTTTTAGATCAGATTTAGAGTAAGATGTTGGATTAGGATGGCAATTCTTCAAAATGTTTTAACGACCATGATTCGATATCGATACAATATCAACTGTAAGGTTAACTAATTAAAACACAGAAGTGATGTAAAAATAAAGTTTTTGTATTAGGGTGAAGGTTGGTAAAGTAATATGCTTTCAACAATCATGATTCGATATCGATACGATATCGTCGATATCAACGATATCGATGGAAGGTAAAATCTTTGTAAAAGTAAAGTAATTAAAGATAAACACATTTAAAGTAACAGGGAATGTATTTACCAAGGGCTGAGCAAACATTATTCGATATCGAAGCGATATCGACGATATCGACAGTACAGGGAAAGTTTTATAAAGAAAGTTTTAAGTAACAGTTGTTACAAACACAATATTAAGGATGGAAACCATAAGTCTTGGAACATCCATGATTCGATATCGGCACGATATCAACAATATTGTCAGTAAGGAAATAGTCTTAAAACAGGAAGTATTGTAATAAACACACGTGAATAGAGAAATACTATAGTATTATAGAAAACTATATAAAAAAAGTAATGTATCGATAGCGTATCTACATCGTGTCTTGGACATAACTCCAAAAAGGAAGACAGAACAATTGGGCTACTAAATGTTATACATAAATATTTCCATTTCCAATTATTTTCCCTATGATAAACACTACAAAAGTGAATCTTGTTTATTTCGCTGTGATTCCTGTGGCATGTAAATTTCTCTGTAGATTGAAATACTACTGAAAGTTCAAATATCAAACTTGCATGGATTGGCGTATAAATATATTGAAAAAAAGATGTTTTGTTTAATTGTTTACTAAGTAATTTGACATGATAATTTTTTGTACAAACAAAATAAATAATGAATTTTCTTCGGATCAAAAGCAAGTCACTAGTGCAACGCTGTCCACTATCGCCGAGGCCTCGTGAGACCGAGAACTTCACTTCCGTAAGCATGATGGTAAACAGCCCATCTGAACCACGTGGAGAAATCAGCATTGCCACATAGATCATCCGATACAGACATCGTCCCTCAGTCATAACCATCTAATTTCTTACGCAGTTCAACGTCCTCTGTTATTTTAACACACACAATTCTGTTTCCTGACCATGCTGACCAACTCCTGTTTCATCAACTGCAACATTGCATTCAATATGGCGGCGGAGAAGTGACTTAGTGCCTATACACATGTTCTCGCTTCCGACAACCTAAATCTAGGTCACATATATAATTAAGGTTAGCAAGATTGCTTTGATCGTAATACAAATTTTTTTGGTTTATTTTATAAATGTTGATATTTGACTGCAGTATAATTTAATAATCATTAAGATTGTTTCGTGTTTGTATGGGACTATTTTTTTATAGTAAAATTTGACGTCACAGGTCGGCCAATGGAAAATAATATGGAATGCCTTGTGTTTTTCAAATCTACTAAATTGGACGATTACAAAAACAAATAAAATGAAAATATAAGGAATCACTGTCTAGTTTTGAGAGTATGCCAGGGCTATCAACAATAGTGGGAAACATAGGATAATTTTAGCAAAACGGGCTTCACCCGTTATGCAAATTATCCCATGTTTCCCACTATTGTTGATTCCCTTGCATACTCTCAAAACTAGACAGTGATTCCCTAAATAATTAAATATATATAATGCATTAAAATATATTGAAGTGGTGCACTCTCATATGCTGCTATAATTAAGGTGCATTCTCTATCCAGAGTTGTAGTTCCCGCTACGCTCCTACATACACCTCTGTCAACGCTCGTTGTACAAGATTCTTGTACAAATTTTAAACGGTGGAAATTTGAAGTTAAAATAGTAATTAATTATTGTAATTATCAATGACGATGATAATTTATCATTTATTTTATATCTATAATCCCTCACAACGACTTATTTTCAAAGTTTTAAGGGAACTATTATGCGGAGTAAAAATTAAAATCTTAATGAGAAAATAGTTTTAAGGTGTAATTAATTAAAATGAATACCGTTTTCATAAGAAATATGAGTTAAACCAATTATTAATACAACTTTTAATCTTTCACAATTTTTCTAAGAATCTTGTAAAAAAGCGTTGACAGAGGTCTGTGGGAGCGTAGCGGGAACGACAACTCTGGATAGAGAATGGTTAAGGTGCGCAATGGAAATATCGACAATATTTTGTAATTGAAAATTTATTAATAATCAGGATGCGGTTATTTTTAATACATTATGTATATCGGATAATTGTATTTATGGTTAATAACACCGTATTTAGGACGATAAGATTTTATAATTAGAATTGTCACATGATGCGGCAGTCACGTGATTTTAACACATTTACCTGAAGTAGTAATGTTACCTATAAATTTCACTAGTGCAAGGGCATAACCAAGATAAAATTCAAAGTTTATGTTATAAATATTTTCAACACGCCTTTTAGTTTCTGAAAAGTGCTTCGAGCCTATCTAAATTCTGCAATTTCATTGTTAAAATTATATTTGTATGACCGAATGCTGTATTTTGTGCTGGTCAACGGCATGAAATATTGACATAATTAAATTATTTTTAAATTTCATCAGGATCGCTGCACTTTTCAGATACCTTATTACTTCCAGAGTTGAATTGTAAAAGCTAACTATGATCCATTGGGTGTATGCCCTTGCACTACATCGATTTATTAAGACCCCCGCATTACCCTCGGATGTGCTTGCATACAAATATACGACAGTGTCAATTAAATACGTAAAATACAAATAAATATATTAATAAAATCATGAAGAAGACATTGAATCCAAGTTAATAGCCTAAAAAAATATCTGTAAATAATATTTTGTTTAATCATAGAATACATTTTTCGTTGAGAAAATATTACGTCATCTGCTTCTCACAAACTAAGTCATGTTTTACGAAATGACGTCACATTTACAAGTGAATTGCAATCATTGACTTTTTTATAACTTGTTATGTGGGATTTAACTGATTTTGTATGATGTCATAGTTTTCCCGTACAGGCTTCGCCCCCTTTTTGTAACCTTTTACTGTGCTGCGTATGCTTCCTTTATTTTCTGTCTGGAAAAAGTAATTTTAGTCTAAATAAAGCAAAGATGTACACACCGAGGATCTTTATCTGGGAATCATAGAACTAATACTTCATAGTCAGTATAAATAGAATAATTGTTTTACCAAAAGCACAATAAAACACTTGCATGACAAATAATCGGAAATCTTTTAAACAGGTCCACAGCAGTATGGACCCATACTAGCTTCAATATTCAGTATGATATCGTTCTAATATCAATATCTTTGAAATAAGATATAAGGCAAGAAAAATCTTTTAAGTTTACATCTTCATGGATTGCAAAAGCTTAATTTTGATCAGGAAAAGTATTATTTCAATTCAATTTCCCCCTTTTTTTTAATTCTACCTTGATATAATTTGAGGTTCAGGAAAAACCAAATGGACTGTTAGACCGCCCGCCAAGTTTCCAAACAACCCTCTTATTGACCTTAAGAGTTCGAAAAGTTCGATTATATAGACAAGTTCATGTTTTATTGTTTCCCTCTTAGTAATAGAGTAAAATTGTTAAAATTCAGAGTATGTACCTTATTTTTCATTAAATGATTTCTAATTACTAAAATTTTCAGAAAGGGAAACATCTGTTGTGATGGTTACTATCAAGAAAACGGGATATGTAAAGGTAATTAAAATTTGAGAAGAAAATTTTTACATCAGAAACTATAATTATACCTAACAACACATTCATTGTGCAATAATTGCACTCTGTTTCTTATTTTTGATAACAGTTTGTCCAAGAGGGTGGTATGGCAAACATTGCACAAGAATGTGCCCCCAAAACTCATATGGAGAATTATGTGGTGAAATATGTAAATGCACATTTGAGGAAAAATGTGATCCAGTACAAGGATGTATGTTAAATTCATTTTTTTCCATTAACAATCTATGATTCATGTCGAAGACACGAATGATTGGGTTCTATAAGTCTTTGTAGTATAATTCTAGCGTATTTTCTTTATTTAAATCAGGTATTCCAAGAGGAGTATGCACTGGTGTTGACGGGTAAGAAACCTTTCTTGGTATTCGTATTTATTCTGAATTATCAAATGATGCAAATTGTAGTTTTTTTTTTTTACACAGAATTGATTAACGTATAACATAACTTCATCATTTATCATATTCCATCTTTTTTTAGCAAATTCAGATGCTGTGTCAACTACTATCAAAGAGTAAAAAATGAATGCACAGGTGGGTTTTAAAATGAGTAACAAGAACAGGTACTATATCAATATATGAAAATAGACGGGCTCATTACATTCAAATATGTTGATAAGACATTGTTTCGCTTTGAATTGTCGGTGTGTGTGTGTGTGTGTGTGTGTGAGAGAGAGAGAGAGAGAGAGAGAGAGAGAGAGAGAGAGAGAGAGAGAGAGATTCAAATGAAACTGAATGGCAGTTTATAAATAAAAGCAAAAATAAAATTATGTAACACAACTTTCTTTTATATCTTCTCGAGGATAGATAAAAACAGCATGCTTTTAAGAAGATTCAATACTTGTCTCTGTATCTCAAGTTTCATTGTCAAAAGACACCAATGCTTGATTTAGAATCAATTAATCCTCCTACGCATTTGATATTTAACCTCTAGTGTTTGAATAGGTCATTGTTTTTGCGTTGTTCTTAATTCAGTTGCTTAACAATCACTGTTCCTTATCTGTATATTTTACATTTTAGTAAGATTACTCTTTTTAAATATCTGTCTTTGAACATTTAAAGTATGTTTTCCGGGCACGTTTGGCAATAACTGCAAAGAAATTTGTCCAAATGGAACATATGGTTATTTATGTCGAGAGATGTGCAATTGTGGCTCAGGTGTTACCTGTGACAAACAATTCGGTTGTGTTAATCAAGGTAATTTTCTTTTGATGTTAAAATAATTTTTTGATGAATCATTGATTGATTGTATGCTGTTTAACGTCCCATTTGAGAATATATTTTTACACGTATAGAGACCTCAATGAGTGGCGGTGATAAGCTTCAATTTTTTTTTTGCATCAGAGTCATTAAGTAGCAAGGGATTTGTTTTATCGTGCTAACCTTTTATCGCTAGAATGGCAAAAATTTGACCTGAGAATCAGGCGTTGAAAATGGCAAAGAACATAGTTCTTTCGCTTAAATCTTGGTATTGCTGAATATATTTCACCGTAGAAATCGAGATGCATGTGATATACATGTCAGTCTTGCTAGATGTAACTACAAGACCAGGGTGTTTTAACATTCATGCGTTACTTTTTAAAGGATTATCATCTTAGCACGCATTCTCTTTAAGCACCAAAAAATCTTAGACACGACATGTCTCGGATTTTGATGAAATTTTCACCATGGGTGTGTCTTGATTTTTTTATGAATTTAAAAATGAATACAGTCCGGTAAAACTGATTTAAAATTATAGAGAATTGATAAAAATGTTAGCACGTATTCTCTGTAAGCACCAACGAATTTACTATAGGGCTTGGAAACGACATGTCTCGGATTTTGATGAAATTTTTACCATAGTTGTTTCTTGGTACAAAACTAATAAATATGGTGTCGGAAGTTCCACACGTGCACGTGGTTGCCATGGAGACGGATCCATTGAATTCGGCCATTTTTGGCCCATTTTGACTAAATGAAAACATGAAAATTGAGGAATGTAAATGCCTATTTATCGGTATCTTATACACTCTAACAAAAATCATTGGATCATATGATAACATGACATTTTAAAGTACACAGGGCATATAATCGTTTATTCTAGAAATATTCTTCCTGTAAAAAAAGGTCATGCAAAATTACATGGTTTATAAAAATTTGAAAAATGGGGAAATTGGAATTTTTTGAGAGCTTTGAGGCTAAATAAGAAAAATTGTCCGCGGAAATTTCCCAAATCTTACATGGATTATTATACTTGGGAATAAGTAGTGTCATTTCATGAAAAACATAAGTGGGCTTTTGCTCCTATTTTTAGTAACATGTATCTAAAAATAGATATATTTTAGAAAAATGTGAAAAATCAAATTTTGGCAAAGTTTAAATTGTCATTTATGCATAATTAGAACGTATGTTGTAAAATTTGAAATTGAAATGACAGGATCTGGATACCACTAGGTGGTATCGATAACTGATGAGGGGAATTCCCATTTCTATTTTAAGTATAAGGTGCCTAAATATAGAGATGTCTCTGAATATTAGAAAAAATGGCATTTTTGTTCTAATAGGAAGCTTCATAAAAAAGTCCTAACAAATATAAAGCTTTCTATAATATGTTTACAGAATGTACATGTGTTTGTGCAATAATTGCCATAATATTGAGGATGGACTCTTGTTTCATTTTATGGCAACAATGACCTAAAATAGATTACCCAAATAATTTGAGAAAATGTAGATTATTGCACCCTTTCAGGCACTTTTTAGATGTAGTTGCTGCATAACTGGGAAATATTTTGTAAAATTTTAGATGTTAATGACAAGATCTGGATACCGCTAGGTGGTATGGATAATTGTTGAAAGGAATTCAATTTCTGTTTTTAGTATCATGTGGCTAAATATAGAGATGTCTCTGAATATTAGGAAAAATGGCATTTTTGTTCTAATTGGAAGCTTCATATAAAACGTCCTAACAAATATAAAGCTTTCTACAATATGCTTTTAGAATGTACATGTGTTTGTACAATAATTGCCACAATATTAAAGATGAACTCTTCTTTCATTTCATTTCAACAATGGTCTAAAAATAGATTATTCGAATAATTGAGAAAATGTACATTATTGCACTTTTTCAAACATATTTTAGATGTAATTGCTACATAATTAGGAAATATTTTGTAAAATTTGAGATCGATGTTAATGACAAGATCAGATCTGGACACCACTAGCTGGCCAGGTATGAATAATGGTTGAGGGGAATTCCTATTTCTATTTTTAGTATCAGGTGCCTTAATATAGAGATGTTTGAATACATGTATTAGGAAAAATGGCATTTTTGTTCTAATTGGAAGTTTCATATAAAAAGTCCTAACAAATATAAAGCTTTCTACAATATGCTTTCAGAATGTACATTTGTTTGCACAAAAATTGCTACAATATTGAGGATGGACTCTTGTTACATTTTATGGCAACAATGGTCTAAACATAAATTACTCGATTAATTGAGAAAATGTAGATTATTGCGCCTTTTAGGCACTTTATAGATGATATTGCTGCTTAATTAGGAAGTATATTGTATAATTTGAGATGTTAATGACAATAGCTGGACACCATTAGTCGGTGTAGACAATGGTTGAGGATGTTTCCCAATTCTATTTTTTGTATCAAATGGAGAAATATAGATTTGTCTCTAAATATTAGGAAAAAATGGCGGTTTTTTGCTAATTTGAATCTTCCTAGAAAATGTCTTAAATATAAAGCTTTCTACAATATGCCTTCGAAAAGAACACTTGTTTGTACAGGAATTGCTACAATATTTAGGCCTGACCCTTTTTTTATACCAACAATCGTCTAATAAGGTTCCTAGAATAATCGAGAAAATATGGGTTAATGGATCTTTTCAGGCAATGTTGGAAAGAAAAATCAATGTTATACCGTTAGTCTGGAAATTTTTGCTGTAGATAAATTTTTAGCAAATTTGCATTCGCAAAAATATTTTTCTTAAAAATAAATTACAAATAAGGAAATGTTAACAATCAGTGGTTATTCACAAAATTTTGATACGTAAAAATTAATAAGCACCATTTTGACCTTAATTCGCAAAATAAAATTGACGTAAAAATTTCCAGATTTACAGTAGACGTTGTGTGACTGAAAAATAATTCCAATCTATTTAGTGAAATGCACACTATCTGAACGTGGGGCTTTTTTTTCTTCTATTTTTAGCACATCCACTTATATATAGCAACTTTTCAGCAGAAGAAGAAAAATGACAAAGGATTAAAGGAGCTTCATTGATAATATATTTACGAAATATAGTGCTGTATTCAACATGTTCAATATGTTATGAGTATAATAAAGTTTTTCTAGTAAAATAATTATGTGACAGATAAGTATAAACTATATGTAATATCGGTAGTTACCGTCAATTAACAAGCATAAAAACAATGATGATATTCAATTCTACTTATATTTGAAATATGCGAAATCAATGAGGACTTCCAGTTCTATTTATAGAAACAAAGAACAAGGTACAGTTTCAATGCAAAATATTTAAAGCTCTATATTTTTCTAATATATGAAAGTGATATAGGAAATCAAAATTCACTCTTTCTAAATCATAAGAATTCCCTGCAGTTAAAATACACAAATCGTTTTTCTTATATGACCTCCTAATTGCTAATTGTGACGTCATTAACTTGTGTATTTTTCCATATTTTCTTAAAAAGTTGCAGAAGACATCAATTTTTAGTGGAATATTTTCTTTCAGAAGACATACTCTGCCACTCTCGCCCAGAGAAATTTTTAGATAACCGAAATGTAATTTTTCATAGCAGTTTACATAATCCAAAAATTAAAGAGGGCGACGGTGGCTAAAGGAAAATCAGCACAGAAATGAGTCATGTTGAGGCTTTTCTGCATTTAACTTAAAAGTGTACCAAATTAATGACGTCATATATCCTGAACGACTCCCTTCGTGTCATTTTCTTTAATGATCTATCATATTCATCTAATCAATGATTGTTAAAACCAGTTTCACAACTTTTTAAGAACATTAAATTTTTAGGGCACAATAAAGCTCAAACCGTACCTTCTTATAAAAGAGACCAGAGGGCATCAACAGTCATGAGAGTAACCCTGTAACAAATCAGTGAAATGACATTTTAACAAGGCCTTGTTATTATAGATTAGATTCCCTAGTGTCTCTTCTTGTTTAAAGAGAAAATCCCTATGTTTGGTACATTTATTAAAAATCCTTAGATACTCTGCGACAGTTTTGACAAAAAATTACAAAAGGTTCTTGAAATATGGTGACTATAAAAAAAAAAACAATGCAGACCACAGAGACTGTCATATAGAATATGCTCTTTGAGTCTTCGTCTAAAAAAATGAAAAGTCTTTGGACAAAATAAACTTGTAGATGAAAATACAGGTACATTGTCAAAGACTAGAATTAGGACAATCAGAAATTATTTTACAGAAAATTGAAAAGATTTTTAAAGTTTTCCTATAAATGGCCTAAATATCTGTATTTCGCCACGTGATACTGAAAATAGTAATAGGAACCCTCCTCAACTTTTGTCCGCACTAGCTAGTTGTGGCCAGCTACTGTCATTAACATCTCAAATTTTACAATATACTTCCTAATTATGCAGCTATGACATCTAAAAAGTGCCAGAAAAAGTGCAATAATGTACATTTTCTCGATTATTCCAGGAGTCTATTTTAAGACCGTTTTTGCTTTAAAACGAAACGAGTTCATCCTCAATATTATAGCAATTATTGTACAAACAAGTGTTCATTCTGTTGGCATATTGTAGAAAGCATTATATTTATAAAGACTTTTTGTACGAAGATTCAAATTAGCATAAAACTGCAATTTTTCCTAATATTAAGAGTACTTTATATTACGCCACGTGATACTAAAAATAGAAATGGGAAACCCCCTCAACCATTGTCCACACCTGCTAAATG
Source organism: Saccostrea cuccullata (assembly GCF_032062105.1). Lineage (NCBI taxonomy): Eukaryota > Metazoa > Mollusca > Bivalvia > Ostreida > Ostreidae > Saccostrea > Saccostrea cuccullata. Next base: position 40,974 of record NW_026929666.1, on the reverse strand, counting down.
TTGTCATTAACATCTAAAATTTTACAATATACTTCCTAAGTAATCAGCAATGACATCTATAAAGTGCTTAAAAAGGTGCAGTAATCTACATTTTCTCCATTATTCGAATAATCTATTTTTAGACCATTGTTGATATGAAATGAAACAAGAGTTCATCCTCTTGTCATTTACATCTAAAATTTTACAAAATATTTTCCAATTATGCAGTATCTACATCTATAAGAGCCTGAAAGGGTGCAATATTCTACATTTTCTCAAATTATTCGAGTAATCTATTTTTAGACCATTGTTGCCATAAAATGAAAGAAGAGTCCATCCTCAATATTGTAGCAATTATTGAACAAACACATGTACATTCTGAAAGTATATTGTAGAAAGCTTTATATTTGTTAGGACGTTTTATATGAAGCTTCCAATTAGATCAAAAATGCCCTTTTTTTCTAATATTCAGAGACATATCTACATATAGCCACCTGTTACTAAAAACAGAAATGGGAATTCCCCTCAACCGTTGTCCATACAAGCTAGTGGTGTCCAGCTCTTGTCATTAGAATCTCAAATTGTACAACATACGTTCTAATTATGCAGTAATGACAATTAAAACTTTGCCAAAATTTGATTTTTCAAATTTTTCTAAAATATATCTATTTTCTGATACATGTTACTAAAATAGGAACAAAAGCCCACTTATGTTTTTTCATGAAATGACACTACTTATTCCCAAGTATAATAACCCAGGTAAGATTTTGGAAATTTCCGCGGACAATTTTTCTTATTTAGCCTCAAAGCTCTCAAAAAAATTTGATTTCCCCATTTTTCAAATTTTTATAAACCTTGTCAGTTTGCATGACCTTTTTCTTACAGGAAGAATATTTCTAGAATAAACGATTATATATGCTCTGTGTACCTTGAAAGGTCATGTTATCATATGATCTAATGATTTTTGTTAGAGTGTATTAGATACCGACAAATATCCATTTACATTTCCTCAATTTTCATGTTTTCATTTAGTCAAAATGGGCCAAAAATGGCCGAATTCAATGGATCCGTCTCCATGGCAACCAAGTGCACGTGTGGAACTTCCGACTCCATATTTATTAGTTTTGTACCAAGAAACAACTATGGTAAAAATTTCATCAAAATCCGAGACATGTCGTTTCCAAGCCCTATGAAAATTCGTTGGTGCTTACAGAGAATACGTGCTAACATTTTTATCAATTCTCTATAATTTTAAATCAGTTTTACCGGACTGTATTCATTTTTAAATTCATAAAAAAATCAAATATGTGTAGTTTACTGCTTGTGTTGAATTTTTTTTTTTTTTTTGCTGAGAGTTTAACTAAGTATGAGCAGGAGTCCGTAGCTAATAAATACTGGACACTTTGTATTATGTTTGCATAAAACATTTATTGCAGATGAAAAAAGTATAAACTTGGAAGGAATCATCTTTGCATCTGTTGTGGGGGCTATCGGGATTGTTGGTGCAATAATGGTAATCACAGTATTCAGAAAATGGTATGTATTTAATAAATAAAATTATCCGATAATATTTTTGAGAGTGTCTTCAAAAATTCTGTTTGAAATTTCTTTGCTCCTGTACATCTAGGAGCCAAAGGCTTGGATGTGCATATTAACTGAATTAAAAAGGAAGCTCATCATAGTAGAAATAAAAAAAAATAAGACAAGCTTACTAAATCTTGTGCATTGTAAACAGTCACCCTTGGAGTTCTCTTTCTGGAAATAAGACACTATTATCTGTTTCATATCATTAGCACCCATTCAAAATAACCATATATATATATATATATATTTACATCAAACTTCATACACGTCTCCATATGAGTGAAAAATTCTCGAGAGGGACGTTAAACAATATACAAATCAATCAATCAATTTTGTTGTAGAGTTTAGATGAACTTAAACATCAAGGTACAAATTTAGTTCTCATCTGAATATATATTCTCTAAAATACTTAGATCAGTATAAATGGCAGTTATGAAACTTAATAATTATACCCCCCGTTTGAAAGGCGGAAGGGTTTATAGTAATCGGTATGTCCGTCCGTCTGTTACACTTTGGGGTACCCATCTCTTATCCGCAACTCCTCTCATACCACTGAATGAAATTTGATGAAACTTTCACAGAGTTTTTATTACATATTGCCATTGTGCACCTCCTATTATATCCGACACATATTTTGGGTTTCCCACAGCAAGACATTGACACTGTCATTATCTGGGAGGCGGTGGTATCCTTGATTGAGCACAGTGCTCACAGTACCTCTAGTTTTGTAATACTGTGCTTGTTACCTACATGTATCAATGTTTGTTGACTTAAACCCTGTAAGAAAAATAAATTTCTTTTCTGAATATCGAGTATATAAAGTCAAAAACAAAAAGAGGCCTTTATCATGTTTATTTATTTATAAACCGATAAAAATGACTTTTTATATCCGAAATACCTTCTTGCTAGATAGAAAAAAATTACGAAGTATTCATTCACATTGACCCTTATTTATTTCACATACAAATTTAGGAGTAATATTCAATTTATATTTTCTTTTTAGTTCCAGAAAGGGCCGTCCAAACATATATGACCAATCTATCAATCTCAGTAGAGAAGCCAATGAAGAACAGTATGATTATGAAGCACTACAGAAAAACAAGGAGCATGAAGAAGGATACGAGGAACCATTGACTGGACGAATAGACAATAACACTGAAACCACACAGCAAATAAATAATGTACCGAATGTATATATTGATATTTGTGGCTAATCAGACTTCCATGACATGCTTTTAAAAATGTTGTTCTAGTACATCGTGTTCTTGCTTATATATGTACCAAAGCTGTATATGAATAACTTCAGTCTTGGAATTTCAATATTTATCAAATATATTCATGTAGGTTGGCTATAAGTCTTTAAGTTTAACAAAATTGTAGTGTTACGTAAAATACAGATAATTAACATTTTAAAAGACGTAAATATTTGATTATAATGTAACATTTCCATTGTTTGCCAAAATGTAATAAAAATGAGTAAATAAAGTTATTCTTTGATCTTTTTTGCAAATAATAATTAGAACTGTATTTAATATTTGTCTTTTGAATATGAGAGAATGAAATTGTACATTAATTTTAGAATTTATTCTTGATATCCTACACATTATGCTATTTATAAATGGCCATTGACAAATTTTGCATTTTTTTCCGGCATGCACTATCCATGAGTTGTTTTAATTTGTACAAATCATCAGTATTTTCTGTCTGAACCTCCATATAACAGTTTTATAAGAATTCAAAAATGGCAAAGAGTCGAGATAATAAAAAAGGCGATAAGATAAAAATCAAATTAACAAAAAACGAATATATATGAATGTTACATTAGTCCGAAATATCTGACGTTTTCTAAGCTTTTTTTACGATTTTGATATTTTAAACGCCAGGCTATATAGGAAAAGGCAGAAAAACTTTTTTCGAACTAGAATTACACAAATTAACGAAAATGAAATGTCATAAGCGTTACTATAATTCAGTATGTGCCATGCATCAGTACCCATATGCTCAAATCTATAAACCAGTTAGCAAATCATTTACTAGAAAATTTTCATGAAAGATTTCATTAAACCATATATTTATAAATGGATGTTTTTTTTCTGACTATTTTCGATTAAATTTCCACTCTGAGAAATTAAAATACCTAAGACGTAGGTCATTGTTTTGAATTCAAAAGAATTAAATTTTCCAAAAGTTTATTCGTTGGAATGTGAATTACTTCAAGGTTTGCTTAAATGTGACCTTATTGATAATTAACCGGTTACCATTAAGCATCTATAAGACTTCTTTAATTCATTATTGAGTTGTATTTAAGCACCAATGTGGACTTTGCTATGATTTCCTAGTGACTTAATGATGATGGCTAATTTCTAATTACCAATAACTAATTAAGTACATGTAATAATTGATAACTTACTGGTGCTTGAAAATGTTTAATCGGCGTGTAACAAACTGATGACTATTTTATTCTCCTTGGGTTTTTTTTTTTGATACATAAATCAATATTAATATGTTTCCGTCGATTTTAATCAATTTGTTATTTCTTAACTTGCAATACTATATTATATTTTCGATATGATCAGCTTATTCATGTTCATGTGGATATTTGCAAAATCTGTCCTACCCGAGAAATATTTCCGTATATGATATATATAGTTTGAAATAGTTCCGGTCCTAGATATGTAAATACTGGTATATTTATTTCCCGATATGAGTCAAGTACATAATGATTTGAATATCACTAAAGAACACATTGATTCTAAAAGCTGCCTTATCTGATGTGAGATACATCAATTCCTTGGGGTCAATTTTAATTGCTAGAAAGATTAATACTTGTACTTTGTACTGACGAAAACATTTCTGAAAATATGCCCATGGTATGAGCAACACGTATTCATCGAAATTTGATTTTCAAAAAAAAAAAAAAAAAAAAATGTAAAAGGCTAAAAGCGTATGTTTTTATGTCCTGATTCATATGATTTATATACTTTATAATCAAAGTACTGAAAGCACTCATGGGAGTTGAACATGGTGTAAACAAAATATTTGATCGGGAGGTTAAGTGAGTGAACAATATTATATTATTTCAAATACAGACAACTGTTTCACATTTTTTGAGTTGCAACAATCTTGATCGAGAAAGACATTCAGAGACATTGAATAGCAAAAACATGCATGGGCCATAATGCTTGCCTGCGTACTTAAGTCCTTTCTTATACCCCCTGCTTGAAAAGTGGGAGGGTATTTATTAATCGGGATTTCCGTCCATCTGTTTGTTACGCTTAGGGTATACCCATCTCTTATCCGCAACTCTGCTAACATCACTGAACAAAATTTTCATAGAATCTTTATTATGTTCCCCAAAGGAAGTTGGGGAACATATTGTTTTTACTCTGTTTCTTCTTCTTATTATTATTTTTCCTGGGAAAATCTTTTCTGCGAGTGATCTTGTAAACTACACATCCGACTAAGGTGAAACCTTTTTAGGGTCAGTAGGCATGTTATGTAGATTTGCGGAACGAAGGTCATTTTGCGCGCACGTGCTTGCAAGAGCGTGAACGTGCAACACGTGAAATGACCAATATAATGAAATTTGCCGTAACTTTTTTAATTTTAGATGAAATGTTTTGAAACTCATAATATGAGGATATATTGGTAGCATACACAAGATGACATGGTCAAAATAGCAAGATCTTACGCGCATGCACGTTTGCTTCACTCTGATTGGCTGAAACAGAAGTCTCAATATCTTTCTTGTTTTCTGATAAAATCCTTTGAAATTTTGAATACAGTCATACATAAGGGAGATCTACAGCCTGATATAAAAGAATTATCATGAAAGAATGTGCAAGCACGTGTGCTTGCAAGAGCGCACACGTGCAACACCAGAAATGTCCAATATAATTGATATAGACGTAACTATTTAATTTTTTTATGAAATGTTTTAAAACTTATAATATAAGGATATATTAGAAGCATAGACTAGATGACATGGTCAAAATAGCAAGATCTCACGCGCATATACGTGCGCTTCGCTCTGATTTGCTGAAACTTAAGTCTCAATATCTTTCTTGTTTTTCGAGAAAATCCTATGAAATTTTGAACATGGTTATACATTATAAAGATCTACAGCATGGTATATAAGAATCATCATGAAAAGCATGCGCATGCACGTGTGCTGCAATCTGATTGGCTGAAAATTTAAATGTCTATAATTTTCTTAGTCTTCAACCAAACGGGATAAAATTTAGAATATGAATAGGTACAATGGATTCCTACATAATGGTACTATCAAAATTGAATGCCCGAACATTCATTCATGCATGTGCGCGCGCGAAATACGCAAAATGGCTAATATTTAAAAAAACAACAACATTAAAATGTATATTGTAAAGAATTTTTTTATTTATTCTCACAATATAATATTATAGATATGTTAATTGTTTAGACAACATGCTATGATCATCTTGCATGTACATGCAAGTGCGTGCTCGTACAATGCGCTAAATGACATATAGTTGATATCATTGTACGTTTTATGATTCTTTGATGAAATCCTTCGATACTGATCATATTTTTTTAAAAATGTCTTAAAGGAATTAGGCACAAAAAGGGACTTGGGGAGCGTTTGGGGAACATCTGTAACGGTCCCCGTTACAATTAGCACTAGTTACATATTGCCGTTGTGCTTCTTCTATTACTTTTTCATCCTACACATATTCTGGGCTTCCCATTGCAAAACATGGACACTGCCATTATTTAAACAATAAAATGCTTTCTTTGTTTGTTATCACTGGAATTAACGGAAGCAGCTGTTGCAGAAAAAATACATAACCCGCGGATGATCATTTATATCACTGCTAACAGTCTTCAAATTTGTAATATATTTTTCCTTTGCACCTTTACCCATGTGTTATGAACATTTCAGTTTGGCAGGGATGATATTAATATAAATGTTGATACCATGATTGCAAGAAATAAGGAAAAAGATGTCAAAAACTCTAATGCATCGAATGACACTACAAAATGTGATCATAAAATTGTCATCATCAACATACACGTGATTTTGTTTTTTTTTATCACTTCCCCTATGTGACGCCATGCAAACATGGTTAAGTTGTTTTGACAAGCGATTTTAGTGCAAAATAACAAAAATACACATATGACCAATTTTCATAATTTTCGGCCACAAAGTCAAAAAGTTTTCGTATATTATGTTTTTATGCGTTTCTTTTTCCTTTCAGTCAGGTTAAGGTCTTAGGTTTGACGCGGCGGCGAGAACGAGAAACGAACCCAGGCCTCACGAAGCGAACGTTCTACCTCTAGGCTACCGTGACCGGTCTCCAAATATGAAATAAATGTGTCAGACTCTGTAGTATCTTTTATTTCAAGCTCACCGTGATATGCCATGTCGACATAAGAATGGAAATCACAATAATTGTTAATTGACAATACGTGTTCGACATATCTAAATGTCGAGTTGAAAAGCCACGAAAAATTTTCAACCAATTCTGCTTCATATGAATACAAAATAGATCTGCTAATAGCAGGGTGCAATTGGTATCTATGAGAATTCCAATAGATTGCTGCAAAACCTGGTTTCGAACATCTTCCCATGTCAAGAGTTTCTGATCCGCTCCGTTCCACATAAACCCTTGACCGAACAAATTAAATTTGTCGGGGTTAGAAATGCGTTCTCTGATTGGCCTTATGGAAGTTTGCATGAACCAATCAGAATCATTGTTTTATTTAAACTGAAACTAAATCGTAAACAGAAAAAACCGCCAGTTTAATCCCAAGGATAGCGTCTTTATCATTAGATAGCCCAGCTAAAGCATTTTAGCTGAGTTATATTGAAATTATTGCCGACTTCCAATTTTATCTCGAATTCTCTGTTGAATTTGTTTATTCTGATTGGCTAATAGCAGAGGTCAGTAGAGTTCAAAATGTGTAATCGCACTAGATGGTCGTGACAGTAAAACCCGTCAAACTTTTAATTATTCGGTCACGGGTTTATGTGGAGCGGAGAGGAAAAAAACTATTGACTTGAAAAAATGGGTTTCGAAAAACCAGATACAGTATAGGGGACGCAGTATTCTTTTTAATAGCAACTTCAGAGTACTTGTTTGTACAATCAGGATGTGTTTTTAACAAAGTAATTTTGCAAATGACCAGTAAAATGTTAAGTAAATTTACGAATCTCATTTTTGATAGGGAATGAAAAGAATAAAAAGCAGCAATTAAGTACTCAGTAACAAGAAATAATAAATAAGAAAAATAAGATACAAATTATGTTATGACAACAAATTAACAAGATATTAACGCAAGAAACTTAGTAGTCACAACTGTACATGTCCTGGACGTTAAACAACAATTAAACAAACAAAAACACAGTTAAAATAGGAATTAAAATATCATTTCAATAATAAGTGTAAGCTAAGGTTCACATAGTCTATTACTACGTTACACGTAGTTAAAGTCAGTACAAATAAGTCACACCAAATAAATTACAAAATATTTCCATTTATAGTAACTCTTAGAAAGTTAGGTGAGTTGATTTCTTGATAATTCAACCTCAATGTAAAAATCGCGAAGAGAAATGTCAGGAACTATGAAAATTTTAATATGCATGTAAATCTCGTGAGTCTGACTTTGTTCTGACGTCAGTGGGCGGGGATTTTTGAAATTGACATGAGAGGTTTCGTGTAATTCAATACAGTATATTTGACAATTCTTAGATCTACATTTACAGTTTTATTAGTCCCCTATCGATGAAACCGGAGGGGACTATAGGTTTCCTCTGAGTCTGTCCGTCTGTCCGTCCGTCCGCCTAGCTGTTCCTATATCTGTCTGTCAGTCTGTCCTACTTTGTTTTCAACACTTTTATCAAAAAGCCTGCAAATATTGAGCTGATTTTTGGTATATGAGTGTATCTTGATGAGTTACAGATCAATTTTGAATTTCCTTCCGCTTCATTGGTTTTTGACTAAATAAGGGCATTTTTAATTTTTCATAATTGGAATTACGATTGGGTTTGTTACAGTATGCACTAAATTAATCTTCCAAACAAGTTTGCATCCTAAAGAGAAAGGGGAACCCGGTAGAGGACATGTATTGCTTGAGCAGTACTCTCAGAATGCTTGTTTCATATCAATGATATGGAGATATAAGGAATTTGTTGGGTATGCCAGGGACATCAACGATAGTTGTAAACAAGGGATAATATATGCACAACGGTCTTCGATATGACATTTAAGTTAGTCGGTGTCCCTCCAGGGCTCCCGTATTGGACCCATGATCACCAAATAAGAAATTTTAAAAATGACATAAATGCAATTTTGTTCTAAAGATATATTCTTAGATTTTTACATTCGTGGATTTTCTTGTATATTTAAACGACCATGGTTTTATTTGTCAACTTCTATATAAATGTTTCAATTTATTTAAATAAAGATAATATGTATATAATTATTAATTATAGCTTTAGTGAAAAAAAAGTTTATAAAATTAATGGGCTTTATCATAAAAACAAATATAATATACATAGTGCTTGAAATATATTTCCGTATTTATATTCTAAGTGGAGACTTTCTAATTACAGATATGTTAATGTTTTTGAGTCTACTTCCCCAAATGAGTCATGTATACATCCAAGTTTTATCAGCAGAGAACGCTTTGGTTCCAATAAGTGGGACATCGTAAAATTAATTTGGTAACAATCTGTATCGTATGGATGTGCTGGAATCTCAATTGCTTTTTAGCGATACTTACATGGATGCTTAAAATGCATATGACATGAACCGCACCTAATCATCAAAGGTTGATTTTAAAACTATTTAATATGTTGTAGACGGCTTCCTGATTCAACAGAGTTGATTGATAGGCCATGAAGATTGTCAAAACATTCTTGTTTATAACCTTTTCTCCATTTTTCTTTCCATTAATAAGTGTAGCCACTGAACCGGGCTTAGGGATCTGTAAAGGGTAAGTATTTCTTTTAAATTTCCAAATCCATGAAATATTTTAAAGAATACTTTAACATTCTCTTTTTTAAAAAATAAAGAGAGTATTGTTCATCTTCGATAATAAAATTAAATCTTAAGTCATATACTTTTAAGATATGGAAGCGTTCTGTTGACTGCTCAGACATTTAATCGGATATTTTAAAGAATTCGATACTGTGCACAAATTTATTTGGTAAACATTATTGTATCTTTAAATCAAGTATCCGTAAAGAAAACATAATGCTCAAAATTGCTTTATATGCATAATTACATAGTCATTTTCTACTTGAAAGTGTTTGAGGTTAATTTTCCATGGAGAACTTCCAAGAACTACAAAGTTGCACCTGCATACTCCATGTTAACGACCAACCTCTATTCTCTATTGAGGATTTCCATCCCGAATACGACCCTGAAATGTCCATCAAATACATAATAGTCTGATATTAAATTAAAGCATTCTATAGTAGAAAAGGAATGCCCGCGGGATACTATTTGTTTCAAAAATTTGTTTACTTAACCGGTATTTAATTAAAAATTTGGAAGTATGCATTGAAGTCAATGGGAAAAAGCGTTTTTTTTTCCCAATAAAAATTCAAACGATAAGAATATCATTAAATAAGTGGCGGAACGATGCATTGAAGCATTAGAAATAGAATGACAATTGAACATAGGTTTTTAAGTAGATAAATTTTTTAAAATGGATTTTTTTATTTATTAAAAAATAGAGGAAGATAACTCTTACCAAGATTCAAGGTCATAAATTAGGGCACATCCCACCCTTGCATGTACATGCATATAGTAATAAATAGGAATATTCTCTAAATATACCGAGTATTCATGATCAACATCTACACACCTGTTATTCAATTTCATTGAATCTGTTGCTATTAGAGACTGATTACCTTTAAAGCGTTTTCCTGATGGATCTCTTGTATATTATTATTTCGTCAAAAAATAACATGTCTCTTTCTGTAACCGCTCATTTCTAAAACTGTTTCTTTTTTTATTTTTACCTTAACTCATTCCACCTCATGAATCTTTTCCTGTTTTGCTGGTCTTAAAGCCAAACCCCTTAACTTGTTGTGAAACTCTAGTTTGTTCATCTGATCATACTCTTCTTTGAAGATGCAAATCCAACATCAATCTGTAGAAAAAATCTATACTGGTCGTTAAACTTTTTTTGTTTGTTTGCATAATTAAAAAAAATTGTTAACTCATATGGAGACACAACTACTTGCTGGTGGAAGGCTGCAATTTTAACCAATGCTCGCAATTCAAAACATTTGAGCATTGAGAGACCCCTTTCGTGCCAATACCTACTGCGACACGAGATCTTTGCTTATGCAGTCTCATCCGAAGGACTACCAGTAATCTCCACATCCCGAATTGGATTCGAACCCACTACGTACACTGTACGGATAACTCTTTACTCCGAGACTCTAGAGCAGACGCTCTACCAACTGCGACGGTCATTACATGTTAGAAAGAATGTACGAGCGTCGTTCAATAAATAATGCAACATGTCATCTGACAATATGAAAAAGTACATAATACATATTCTTAATAGTTTCAATTCTTCAAGGCGTTCCCTGTTACCCTTTACGTCTTATGTCTTTGTATCCATGCACAGAAATCTTCAGCATACTCATCTTTAGGGATTCCCCAAAGGCACTGATGAATATCATTTCCCATGACATATTTGACATTATACAATCTATTTTTGATTGTTTTTATGTGTTTTGAGAATAAAAAAAATCTCACAATGTCTTAGATCTATCTAATGTGACCGATGGAAAAAGTTCTGTTTACTTTGTTAGACTCCTACCTGTGAAACCGGAGTATCCATCTGAAAAGTATACAGCATTTAAGATAACTTATTTCTACATATAAAATCATATCTTAAGTATGAGTTCGTCGGGGATTTATGTAAAAAGCTCTGTTTTCACATACGCTGTTATTTTCATTTTCTTGGTAGATATAATTTATAAACAGTTTTTTGCTCAGTGTAGTGACCATATTTACCTTAAAAGTGAATTTCTTTGCGAAGACAAGAGGAAAATTCATGGGCTTTTCTGTCTTCAAGACCTCTTAAGTAGACCTTTTCAACTGTGTAAAAAATAAAATTAAATGCCTCAACATTTAATATGATAAACTGTGTGTTGCATTACTTATTGAACGACCCTCGTAAGATAATTGCACCATTTGATACATGTACGACTTCATTCGAGGTCAAAGAAGGTTCCCAAACGACATGCGTAAGGGAAACATCACTATATATTTTGCCTCTGATAAAAAAAAAAAAATCTTAAAATTTAATCCGTCGGGGAGAATACTGTCAAGTCATATTTTAGTGCCTTTTAATTCAATGTTGTTAACATCCTTAATATCAAAGTGTCAAAGTTATCACTAGAGTAAAATAAAATTTTCAAAGTGATCACTATAGTGTCAACGTGATCACTGTAGTAAATCAAAGTGTTCAAAGTGATCGCTATAGTGTCATAGTTATCACTACACCAAAGTGTTCGAGGTTTTTACTATAGTAAATCAAAGCTTTTACCATAGTAAATCGAAAACTAATTGCTAATTATATAGCTGCATGCAATAGATCAAGGAAATTTCGTTGGCATTACTTATTTGGATTTTAGCAAAGTACCTGATCTCGTAAATCATGATATACTTATTACTAAACTTAAACATGTTAAATGCTACAACTTTGATCCTATATCAATTCAATAATGGTTTGAATCATATTTAAATGATCGAACTCAGAGTGTTAAAATTGGTGCGTGCACATCTGAATCACTGCCTGTCACAACAGGTGTGCCAAAGGGCTCTATTTTAGGTCCTTTGTTATTCCTGTTATATAGTAATGATAATTATCTGTTGAACATTGTAATATTGATATGTTTGCTGATGACACTACAATACATTTTCATGATAACAATATTTCACATATTGAAGCAACTCTGAATCAAGACCTTTATCAAATACAAAACTGGTGTCAACAAAATCAGATATTTTGAATACTGACAAAACTAAATGTATGTTAATGGGAACACAACAAAATAAATCAAAATTAGAAAATGCTAATCTTCGTTTACAACTTTCTGGCCAACCCCTTGAAAATGTTACAACAGAGAAATTATTAGGTGTTCACATTGATCATAATCTTCAATATACTAGTCATGTAGATGCAGTTTACAAAACTCTTGCATATAAATTACTTACTTTACGAAAAATAAAAAAGTTCCTTCCATTGCATACTAGAAAGCTGTTTTATAACGCATTTATTTTACCATCAATTTTATATTGTCTATCTATTTGGGGTAACTCTCCTAAAACTCACATCGATAGAATATACAAACTTCAAAAACGAGCAGCCAATATTTAAAATGAAAAATATTACGCACCTTCAATGCCCTTGTTTAACATTTTAGACTGGTTAACAGTTCACGAACTTTATAATTACAGAAAAGCATTCTGATGTTCAAAACATTTCATGGTATATCTCCTGATTATATACATGATTTTTTTGAATTTCAGAGTTGTGGATCATACACGCTACGCTCAGAGACAAATTCAGAACTTCGTTTACCAAAATATAAAACTAATATATCAAAAAATTCTTTACAGTATTCAGGGGTTTTTATCTGGAAGGAGTTACCTATAAGTATAAAGAATTCCCAATCCCTTTCAATATTTAAAAGTAGGGTTGAAATTTTTTTACTTATGAGACGTTCTTCATGAAAAACAAAAATGTTTTCATTCCTCTTAACTTCATAATGAAACGAAAGTGTATAATTTATTCTATTGTAACATAGTGTTTATATTTAATTGTTCCATGTTTGTGATTATTAAGGTCTTCCGTCTCCAACAGAAGACCTTATTGTTTTCGTTCGGTTTCTTTTTCCCTATTATTATTAAGGTCTTCCGTCTCCAACGGAAGACCGTATTGTTTTCGTTCGGTTTCTTTTTCCCTATTAATATTATTATTTTTCTTACCGATTTTGTGCACGCGATTTCTTGAAAACAGCTGGCCCGATTTTCACCAAACTTTCAGATCTGATAGATATTCATCTGAACCTTGTCGGAAATTTTCGTCGTTGATGACGTCACTTCCGGTCTTGAGATATGGACGGTTTTCAGATTTTAAGAGGGTAGGCTTGTCCTGAGATCTCCTCCTAAACGACTTAAGATATCGACTTGAGATTTTCAGTGAAGGTAGAGGAAGGATAGTAGTTGTGACATTTTGCATATAGACCTTTCCAGGGGAAAAGGCATCGACGCTCGCCTGGGCTCGAAAAATAGGCTTATACGCATCTCGCAAAAATTGATACGTTTTCTTTTATGTCTTTTTACTGGTAAATATTTTGTTAAGATATATAAAATAAAAAATTTGCAATATAGTAAGGCCTTCCATTTGATATGAAGAAAATGGGGTTAGCCCTTCAGATTAGGGGCACAGAGGGGCCAAAAGTCTCTCGTCTTTAACTCTGTAATGATCAATATTTTGTGATACATTACTGAAGCAAAGATATTCAACTTAACGATTTGCAACAATATTTACTAAAAAATTGATCATATGCTACGTAACAAAGGGCCACAAGGGGCTAAAATGCTAAATCTTTGACGCTTTATATCTCAAAAAGCGTGAATATTTTGATAAGCAATATTGAACAAAAGATGGTCAAAATAATGTTCCCAACAATATGCATACTTTTAATTTGTTCATTTTTTCCGACGACACTTCCGTTGTAAACCGGAAGTACATGTAATTTAATTACATGTACATGTATAGCGATTTATTTTTTTATTTTCTAATGAATGTAATTGTTCATTATAGAGATTTAAAAAATGCGTAGCATCTTAATATTTCCACCGGAAGTACGGTTCGTTCAAACCGGAAGTTGTCTAAAACTGAGTATTTTCCATCGAAACTTTCAGGGATGATTACTGCATGCTTGATGCAGAGTTGAAAGTAGTTTCGAGCACATACGGGCGCACCGGAAGTGAAGAAGTAGTACCGAAAGTTGATTGGAATTGATAGATCCTACAATTTTTTGTGTTTCTAAACATATTTTGAAGAATTCTTGTGCGTTTTTGACATTTTTTATCCTATCAGTGGAATTATCCCAACACAGGTCTTATTCCATCAAATATCGGACGGAAGACCTACTCGTTGCGTGCAACGAGATCGCATCTAGTTCTCTTTATTATTGTATAAAACATTGTATATGTGTTTTAAAGAAGGTCCCAAGGAAGACTAGTGTTCGCACTAATCGGATTACCTTCTATAAATTATTATTATTATTATTATCATTATTATCATTATTATTATTATTATTATTATTATTATTAATTTGGCATAGTTGATCACTATTGTAAATCAATGTTTTCAATGTAATCACTTTAGTAAAGTGTCAAGTTATCACTATGTGTATAGTAATTGAAACTTTCAAAAGTTATCATTATGCTAAATAAAATTTTTCATAGTGTCAAAGGTATCACTATAGTTAACTGTAATAAACTAAAGTTTACTACAGTATTTTTCTAGTCGTATATCCCCCCTCCACGTTGAACCACTTACTATTATTATATCAAAGCAATATCTCCCTCCACGTGCAATACTTTCCAGATCATTTTCAATATGTTGAGTTAATTTGAACACGCATGGAACTTAAAACGCTTGTCAGCTAGACACCAAAGGACGGCACAATATAACATTTGGAATAAAGAAAACGATTTACTCAACTTGATAAGAATAAAAGAACCTGTAATGATAATAGGATAAACTCTTTAATAATAACTTTTTCATCATTTGATAATTTTTATTTGTTAATTTTGATACTTAAGGAGGTGGGCTCCAGCTGTCATCAAAAGTATTGAGAATGTTTTGCCATGTATATTTTATAATCTCCACAGATAGCTTAATAAAAAAAAATAAAACAAAAAATGGGCTCATCGTGCAGTGCGCTTTTTTTCGGAGCGATTAATGTGACCTTTTTGCACTGATATTAATACTTGATACTTTCAGGAAATGCACGAAATTTACGAGGGGTATGCGAAAATTCTACGTTTGTCAATTTTCCTCTTTGTGCGTCATTGTATCTCTTTTAAAAAAAAATAAAATCATTTGAAAGAAATGTCATTTGCCTGAATTTGAGCAGAATGATTAAATCTATCTCATATTTTCAGAAAATGAAATAACAGATGTCAGATTATTAGCATAATTTTACTAACATCCAAAAATTAACATCACCGACTCCAAAGTGGGAATCTGTAATGTTAATTTTTGGATGTTAGTAAAATAATGCTAATTTTAGGCTTAAATTTGGCTCTTTTTTTTCAAGGACTCTCACGACATATTTGATATATTTGCCAAATATAATGATAGAATTCATAAAAGTTAATTTGATATATAATTTAAGATCAGTACAGAACAGTTCATTACACAAAATATTTTTTTGTGAAGGCTGCATAAAAAAATAGGAATCCAAACTTAACAATACTGAATACTTCAAAAGATGAAAAAAATGATATTTCTTCTAAAAAAAAAACCTTCCGCCACAAAAAATAGTACATAACTTAATGTTTTGTTATGGATTTTTATCATGGGGTTTTAATTGAGTATAGTTAAATTAGAATTATAGAATCCAAATTTATTGTTAGAACTAAAACGAATTTCAGATTTTTTCAAATAGAAGTCAATACAAAAATCTTCTTAAAAAGCTGAGTAGCGAACATCGTTAATAGTTAAATTCTTATTGATATCTACAGGTGTCCGTAATTTTTCCGATCAATCCTCTTATATTAGAGTTTTGATTTCGAATAATTTGATAATGAAGACAAATCAAAGTTTTATTGTTCCTTGCAAAAATAAAATGTCGAAATTTAGAACTTGCTTTTGATATCTTTAACCATATGCATGAACAGAGTGTCCAAAACACATGTTACACTTTTAAACCGTTATGAAAATTTTATGCCTCAAGTTACATTATTGAAATTTAAAATATATTATAAAATTGTTATAAAAATTTATTATCAGACATACATTTGTCACAGTTTTCCTATTAATGATCAATATTTCTTCCTTAGAGTAACATATGTCATTTTACAACATGTTCCAAATGACGTACCTTTGAATTAATATATACATTATTTGAACACGATTTCTAAGTTCTTTGTTCAAGTTTTAAATAGAACATTCCAACAGTTTAGAGGTTTTTCCACAGAAAAATTGGGTTTCACTAAACAACAGAATTTAAGATTCTATTTCACAACATAGTGCGCTTCATCGGAAAACCATCAGAGATGCATCTGATAAATTTTAAGAGTTGGGTCTAATTAAAATCCAACTGGCAAACTCTGAATCATTTCTAATTTATGTCTCTTTCAAAAGCTGCTTTACATTTATCTTGTAAGGAATCAATTTAAAATCAAATGTGAGTATTTAATGAACACTAGATTTACAAAAGGTGTTATCTTGTTCATGCAGGACCCATATAAGGGATTTTTGTCAAGTTTCATTAATAATTCTATCAAATGGTATTAATGTTCTTTTTGGTACGGGCATTTCTGGGTCATTTAGTACCATTAATAATTCATTTGTCATTTTTGTTGCCTTTAACTTCAAATTCCCTAACAAATTTGTAAATTGTATTCTGATGAGCACTTTTATTACAGTAAGGATGTTGTTTTCTCATGGTTCTAATGATTAAAGTAGCAGATTTAGACCCATAGTAAAGTTTCACAATTTTTACCAGCTGTTCACATGACGGTTCTATATTAAAAATATGATGACGTCATGAGGACATCATTATTACCTGACCTTGTAACAGAATTTCTCGAAAGTTTGTCAGATAAAATGTATGCTAATCCACTAGATGTTGACAAAATATTTTTGTGAATGCTTTTGGTTTGATAAAGTTATAGATGATTAAACGTGTAACATATGTTTTGGGACACCCTGTATATAAAAACTTTCATTAACAGGAAAGAAAACATTTGTTGTGATGGTTACTATGAAGAAAACGGAACATGCAAAGGTAATCAAAATTAGAAAAAGAAAGTATTTAGAACAGAAACATTTATCATACTTGTACTTCACAACTCATTTATTGTGAAATAATTACACTTTCTTGTTAATTTCAATGACAGTTTGTCCAGGAGGATCATATGGAAAAAATTGCACACAAACGTGCCCCGAAAACTTATATGGAGAATTCTGTCGTGGAAAATGTAAATGTACCACTGAAGAAACATGTAATCCTGTTAAAGGATGTATGTGATATTAAGTTTCTTAATCAATATATAATTGTTTCATTAATTCTAAAGTTTCCTTTATAAACCTTTGAAGCATATTTAGAGCTTCTTTATGAAAATTATTATACTTGACTTAGGTGTTCCAAAAGGAGTATGCACCGGTTCTGACGGGTAAGAAAAGAAACCTTTCTATTTGTATTGATTCTATATTGTCAATTCAAATTATACATTATTCAGTATTCTAATGTAATTACGCTTTACACTCAAGTTTTTACTCATAACATCACCATGTATCTTAATCCATCTAATTTCAGAGAATTTAAATGTTGTTACAGTTACTATCAACGCGCCAAAGAAAAATGCTCAGGTGCGTTTAAGATTTATAAATGCTTTGCTGTACTCTGTTTGCAATTGGGTTTCATATTCAATACTCTTCTAGACCCTTTTTAGTCGCCAGCGTGCGGCAGTGGTAAGAGCGTCTGCTCAAGAGTCGCGAAGTAAGGAGTTGATCCTTAATTACGTCGCAGGTTTGAATCCCACTGTGGGACGTGGAGACCAGTTCTTTGTGTGAGTCTGTATAAACCGAGGTCCCGTGTCACAGGAGATGCTGGCACGAAAAATATCCCTCCCTGCTCAACAGCCCTAAGTTCCGAGCATAAGACAAAGTTTGCTCTCCATCGGCAAGTGGTGGAATCTCGATATAAGTGAAAAATTCTCGAGAGGGACGTTAAACAGTATACCATCGATCAACCTAGACCCTCTTTGAGTGAAAAAATAAAAAAAGGACAATCTATCAAATAAAAAGAGTCATATATTTTAATAAGGGATTGTTATGTTTAAATGAGAGAGAGAGAGAGAGAGAGAGAGAGAGAGAGAGAGAGAGAGAGAGAGAGAGAGAGAGAGAGAGAGAGGAAGAAAAGTTGTTTTCATCTCTTCGAACAAGTTTCATTTCTTTCTTTTTCACCATTCTTGTATAATGATTTGTGTTTGGTAAAAGAAATAGTCAAGTGTTATATCGCAGAAGGCACATTTAAAGAGGTTTTCAGTACATCTAGAAGTACAATATCATACATGTATTTTAACCATGAAATTTAGATACTGGCTTTATGTTATTATTTCTTCCTTCAATACATGAATAAATATTCTTTTAATAAGTAATTGGGGGTTTCTCCGCTGGAGATAATGTTCAAAATTTTCAAGCAGTGATGGTACAAGATCACATTCCAATAGTATATGTTCAATTGTCTCTTTTTTTGGACAAAAAAAAAAATACACTGCTTAGAAACTACCTTTCTTATTTTCAATAAACAAAAAAAAAAAAAAAAATAGTTTCAAATTTTTCGTAAGAATTCTGTTTAAGAGTATAGTTTATTTTTGTAACTTAAAATGGTAATTTATTAAGTATTAAGATTTTCTATATGAAACTACTTGAGTTAACTTTTTTTGTAACTTAGAAAGGTAATTCAGGAATTATCTTGCATTCCTTGCTATCAAATTCAGACAAATAATTCAATCACTTCTTGTAACCAGCTGTTAATGAAGAAATTTACTTTAGAATTTCATAAAAGTTTTTTTTTGTTTTGATACAAGATAGCAATAAAACTCAGCAAGAGGATTTTCTGATTTTCCTAAATTTTTTTTATCAAAATTGCTCCTCTTAAAGAGGCTGGGTGGTCGTGGCCATTTTTAGACTATTTCAGTATTTTGATCTCCTTTAGAAGAAGAGCTCCATATAAAGATATAATAAACTGATCAAATTTTCAAACTAAAGTTTATGAAATTTTTCTTTGCCAAATGATAGTTGACAGCTCAAGATATCATATCTAAAAAAAAATAAGTTATATCTGGTGGTTAATAAAAAATAATCTGTTGACCCCCTAGCCTCTTTAATAACAACATTGTCTTCGTTTCTAAGGTTCATTGTAAAAATTGTATTTTAAAAGAACTTGGATTTAATTCTACAAATGGTAATCCAACTTATACTCAGAGTGTCCTTTTTAAAGAATACATTCTTCAAAATAATGTGTCAGTTTTGAATATAATTAATATCCCAAATTAACAAAATTGAATTTGAACTACCATTATTGGATTTTGAAATTTCATAAGAATCCTTACAATCAAAGATACATGGAGGGTTCGAGTAAATATTCAACTAAGCCTCTTTCTTTACTTCTAAGATATTAACAGAAGTGAAAGTGAAGGAGAAACTTCAATAGTACGGTGCAACAATATATTCAAGAAGTGGTGTAAATCAGATGAGGGCATTACAAATTCCAAGGAACTTTTGGATAATTTGAAATCACAAGATTTTACCAAAATCAACAGCTTCTTAAATACTTACGACTTTTCGACTTTATACACAACCATTCTTCCACGATAAATCAAAGTCCAGGCTTTTTGATATCAATGACAGCTGCTTTTTCAATCAAAATAGAACTCGTCAATTTTCTTTACATTGCCATTGCTCATTTGCCAAATTATTTTGTTAAAAAACATTCTTATTGTACACACACAAGATCCTGAAGTTGACATCAAAAACATGCTTGAATTTCTGATTGACAATATCTATAATGTTTTTGGAGACCAGGTTTTCCAAGAATAAATTAAAAATTTTGAATTCCCATGGGTACTAATTGCGCTCAGTTATTAGCAGGCCTATTTTTGTAATCATATGGAGCAGAATTTGCGCAAAATCGTATATGTAAAAAGAAGAAAACACTTGCTGTGACCTTCAACTCAACATTTAGATATATCTATGACGTATTGTTAATTAAAAATGGGAATTTTCATTCTTATGCAGCTCTGGTGAGCTTGAGATCAAAGATACCATACGGAGTTTATGATCTCAGTTGATTCGATACGCAATAGCATGCTCGATGTATGAACAATATCTGAAACGAGGTAAATATTGACAAACATGTTATTGAAGTAAGAATATCAGCTGTCTCGTTTAAAGTCATCATTTCGTAAGTTCTATAGTCGATATACAATAACCTTGTCAGGAAATACAATTTATCACTGAGTCGAATGCTGACTGAGATTTTTCATACTACGTGTATTATTTATACACTGAATTGACGACGGATTTTTCCGTTATTTCTCTTACATGACCGGGAAAACACGGCGGGTGTGACAGGTCGGCAGGGATGCTCACTTCTCCATGGCACCTGATTCCACCTCTGATGTTTAGGTGGTCAGTGTTTGCTCTGCTCTGATTTTGAATTGTTTTTACCATAAAAGGTTTCCCTTCAATATTGATATTAGGGTTTAAAAATCAATGGTGAGTCTACAGTAACAGAATCAAAATTTTATTCATATTAACCACTAACTTGATCGAATCAATCCAGAATTCATTTTAAAGTTTTCATAAGTTGAGAAATGTATTCAATTCCGTAAGATGCAAATTTATATATATTCATGTTAAGGATAAATTTCTCCCACCCTTTATTTGCAAAAATCCAGATGTTTTAACCAAAAAGAAGCAAAGAAAGAATTTCAATTCATCATTTTCAGTTCTCCATCGTCATATATTTTAATAATGACATCTTTCTTAACTATTTGGGTTGAATTATTGCATAAAAATGATAAACTTTTTGATACTTAAAATAAAAGTTAGATAGGTCTGGGATTGACATTAATACATGATTTAATATAATTAAAGCCAATGCCTTCAAAATATTTCCAAATTGAGTTTGAATCCTTTTATATTTTACACCATTGAATATAAATAGACTTGATTTGTACTATCTTCGGTTGATATTTTATATCAGGCACTATTATAGTAAAACTTGAGTTTCTTTTTGTTTTGGCATGTTTAAATAATTTTGTGATGTTTTGCGATGAAAAAAATGCAAAAAAAAAAAAAAAATGACATTTCAAATAGTTAGGGCGTCTGCTCTAGAGTCGTGAAGTAAGGAGATGATCATTCGGATGAAACCAAGCCGAAGCCCTGTGTCGAAGTAGGTGCTACTATGAAAAAGATCCCTCCCTTCTCAGTGGCCCTGAGTGCCGAGTATAGGACAACATTTGCAGCTCTCCACCGGCAAGTGGTGGCGTCTACGTATGAGTGAAAAATTCTCGATAGGAACGTTAAACAACATGCAATCAATAAATCAATCTTCACAAAATTTAAACAATTTGCGTTAATCCCATTCGATAATAAAAATGACGCAAAATGTTATAATCTAAATATTGCATTATTACATTTTGTGTTATTACATTAATTATTGTAAATTTTGCGTTGATCTCTCGGCAAAAAGTTACAAGAAAAATTTAATTATCTCAGTTAATTACATCTCATTTTTCGTCTTGTCACATTGCTGTCATTTGGCTACGAAATAACGTTTAGTTGGAAAGTTATGACAGAACTCTCCTATCTTTCCAAATAAACCTTGTTTTTTGAAGTCATCTGAGTCACTCCGATGACCTATTGCTATCTGTTTTCCTTCGTCGTCGTGATCGGTCACGGTAGCCTAGTGGTAGAGCATTTATTCCGTGATCGGGAGGCCCGGGTTCGATTCTCGTTCCTGCGCCGCGTCAAACCTAAGCCGTTAACATAAGTAGTGACCGTTCCTTCGCCAAGCACTCAGCACTAGACGAGAAAGTCACGGGTTTTTCCGATATGACCTTAATAAACGTAGGTCCCGTGACACGTTAGGCGTTGGCACGTTAAAGAACCCTCACTGCCCAATGGCCCTGAGTGCTGAGTATAGGCCTAACTTTGAAGCCCTTCACGGAGACGTCTCCATATGAGTGAAAAATTCTCGAGTGGGACGTTAAACAATATACAATCAATCAATTCTCCGTCGTCGTAAACTTTTAAACATGTTAAGCTTTTTCTCTAGAACCAAATTTGGCATATAGCCAGTGAAGGGGACCATATGTGAATTCCATGGTCCCTGCCCCCCTCCTTGTGGCCCGAGTGTTGAGCCAAAACCACTAAAATTAATGCAATCTTTAACAATCTTCTTTACTCCTTGACTCCAAGCGGTCAAACTGTTTGCAGGATTGTAATAAGCATTGAGCCCTCTACCAAACTTTTGAAATTCATTGTCTCAGGGTCAGGGTTTCTAGTGCTAGGGCGGAGCTATATAGATTAATTAGTGAAAATGCATTATTTCTTTGAAAATCTTCTCCATCCTGGATATTTAACAAACAAACTTAATGTATAGTTATGAGGAGCAAGGATGTTTCTTCCAAAATTGTGAATTTCATGGCATCTGGGTCAGGATTTCCGTGGTCGGGATTTATTGCAACTGAAAATAATAAAAAATGCTTTGAATATCTTTGTATTAATTAAACAAACGTTATGCATAGTTATGATGAGAAAGGGTATCTATTCTTTAATTGTGAATTTCATGGCCCCTTGGTAAGAAGTTTTTGAGCTTTTGATTAATTTACAAAAATGCATTAAAGCTTTGAAATTCTTCTCCTCTGCCCCTGAGTTCTAAAAAAACAGAGTAATGCAAATATTTCAATGTAAATATTTTAGATATAACTATAAGTAAATATGTTTTTTTTTTTGGCTCCTGGGTATCTAGGAGGCAAACAGAGTACACAATTACAATAAGCAAAGTATATAGGACTAATGACCTTTGCTAGAAGTTTTTAATCAAGAAATCCTTGTATGTAATTTAATAAGCAGGTAATTTTTTAATACAACAAAGAATGTTATACATATTTCGAAATAAAATGAAAATAAAAGTTTGGTTTAAATGAGGAATGCATAAACAAAGTCACATTCTTACCAAAAAAGAAATATAAAAGATTGATTTAAAAGATTATGTATGTGTTTAGCAAAAGCTGTTACTGTACACAGTTAGGTTAAACTGTATTGCAACTGGTAGAATAGTCAAGGTTGACAAGAGACTCGAAGCAACTGTTGTTTTTAATTATCACAGTGAACAAAGAATTACGGAGACCCAGGGAGTCATTATAATTAGTGACAAGTGGCAAACGGCCACTTTGTATACCCAGTCTATATGTATGCAATTGTAGCTCTAGGCAAGTGACAAAAACATTTGTGTATATATGAAATACCTTACACAACTGGCAATTGTCGATTGTATTTGTATGTTTTGCATTCATTATCATCCCTGTAAGAATTGGGAAAACCAAGTATGATCCCACGGGGATAACTTGAGTCTAGAACGTTACAATAAGCAAGGGTATTTTTACCAGATTTTTTAAATTCTTGGGCAACATTATTTCGTTTATCAGTTTAATTTTGCTTTATACTTCTACGTATCCATTACAGTGTTTTATAATACTCAGGTGACCGTTAAGGCTTTTTGATGAGATATTAATCTGTAATTTTTTTTTTATTAACTATTGTAAAATATATTCACATTTTACATTTTAGAAACTAAAATGATTCTTTTTAAATGCCTTTTGTTGAATATTTACAGCTTGTCACCCAGGCACTCATGGCTATAATTGCGAGAAAATATGTCCGAAGGGAACGTATGGCTATTTCTGTCGAGAGAAATGCAATTGTAGCCCAGGCGTTACATGTGACAAACAATTCGGTTGTAGCGATCAAGGTAAGTTTTTTTGTAGAGATACAGTTACATTGGTTGCATTAAGTGAATGAATATATGATATTTAAGTCCCTTTCCACACATATAAAGACATTAGTTTGTGTAATGAATAGTTTCAAATTAATTTCGCATCTAAATTAAAAGATGAGAAACTCTTACTTCTTATCCATGACGTTTAGCAAAAGAAGGGTCTTTTACATATTTTGTTTGTTGCGTCGCGCTTAACAAAAGTCGAACCCGGTCCTTCGGATCAAGAAGCCCTACGACTAAGCAACAGAGATATTAATTAAAAGGAAAAGGCTGATCCATTCTTATCCAAGTAAGGTTTTTATCATACTTTTTAAATATTGAAAATAAGAAGCTGGCAAACACCATCACAGTTATTCCACTGAAACATTTGATTGAAATCCTATTAAAATTTACAAAATAAATTTCATTTAAATAGTGTATAAACAACATTGAACTTGAAATCATTCTAATGACTGATCAAAAAACAACATCCAAGAGAATCTGATATTAAAGAAGGAAATTGAAATATTTGTCACAAATACAATGAAATATATATATGAATAAAATGATAAAAATATGAGCTTAGTAAAACCGATTTTGGCCAGCCAAAAAGTTCATGAACATGACATAAACATAGCAACTCGTAAACTGTGTCTCTAAATGCCTTACAAAAACAACCTTTATTTCAATATATGCTTTATGAATTTAAGTATTATTAGGCTCCTCAATTTTGGAAGGAGCTAGATTAACGCGTGCAAGATGTGAAAATTTGATATATAGCTTTAAATCTATTAAAAGTTATGAAACCAAAATGAACTTTCCAAAATCAAACCGTATTTTTCAAAATAAAATACCTTCGAGTGCCCAGTAGTCGTGCTCTTAAGAGAGTATCAGTGCTAAGTACAAATTAAATGAAAATTACGGTTATTTCATCTGATATTTTACCTCACCGTGTAATTGTCTAATTTTCTTGTTATTAAAAATATTTCTAAGTGCTTTATCAAATTTAATATCGGGGCACAAAACAAATGAGATTTCCGTTGGCCATATTTGTTTTGGACCAATAGTTGTGCGCTAAAATGTAGCAGCAAGTATTGGGCCAAGAAAAATGAAAACAAAACAAAAACAAATTTCAGGTGACTAAGATGTTATTCTTCAAGGATTCAATTTAATCATTTTTAGAATTTTTTTGATTTAATTAGGTTTACGATGTTTTTGTAAAATAAGTCACAAGCTTTTCATCACTCTTTATTTACAAGCATTCCTACGTAATAATTACGAATTTCAGTATAAGGACAATAGCATTTTTATGAAGTCAGTTTTTAAAATTCTTGACAAAAGAGAAAAAATGAAATACCCAGTGACCATCATGTATGATTATGCTAATTAGCCATGTGCTCGCCGTGTCCATAGGTGGCGTTTCCGTGTAGGTTGAGTATATATTTAGCAACTTTAAAAAGAGTATTAGCAAAATGGCGGCTTTTATTGATGCTTATGTTTATTTGATTAATTAATAAATTTTTCCTCTGCGTATTTAATTTTTTGTTTTAGAATAGGCACTTTCTTCTCTCTTCTTTGAAAATCAGTTGTTTTCGACGTAATATCATTGCACGTGACCAACTTTTGACAACAAACAAAATGGTGCACGACTACTGGGCACGCACTACTATAGGACCCTCGACCATAAATAAAGCAGCCACACTTCAAATCATTATACAGTATTTATCAAAATAGAATAAAGCAGCTGCGCTAGTGATTTGTTTTCTAGCTTGCCCTCCTGGATTGTTTGGCTTAAATTGTTCACAACATTGCCCTGTTGGATGGCATGGTTTATTTTGTAAAGAAAAGTGTACCTGTGAAACTGACTGTGATGAAGAACATAACTGCAACATCTCAGGTTAGAAAGCAGATTATTCGGCCTCAGTTTGTAGTATAGTTTGAATTTATGACATGTATTATTAAATGTAAAAAAAAATATGTAGAAATTGGAAGCAATACTTCGAGATATGAGAAAGAAGAGTGATCATGTACTGTTTAACAGTAATCATATTCAAAAGACTATTGATGCAATATAAATATTGAACAAAGCAAACACGGACGTCTATCAACTTCAGTGTAAGAGCATCAGTAGGAAAGCACAACTTTTTTACCAATCACATCCGCTTTGTGAGCTGCATCCATTTCTAACTAATATTTTGAATTGTAAGAGAGGAATTTGTGAAGGTGTGTTGACAAAACCTTTATCTCTTTTTTTCTAACCTTACATGTCTCGAAGCTATCTTCGATCTCATTAGAATTCTCAGACATGGCCATACATTTATTTTATTCGCTACAGTTTTGGAGAAAATAAGAGTAGACGCTAGCTACGAAAGATGTTAGTTTTGTGATTAATTATGTAAAGAAAGTTTAATTTGTTAAGATGTAATTGTCAGATTACATTTTTTAAAGAAAAAAAATCTTACTTGTTAAATGTGTAGAGCAGTTTTACGAGAGCCCGAACCCTCACTTAGTATTTTAGAACCAAAAATTGTTTAAATGTAACCGATAACAACCAAAAACCAAACAAAAAAAAAAAAAAAAAAAAAAAAAAAAAAGAAACCTACAATGTTTTAATGTAGAATTACCTGGGGCCGCATAAATGATAATAAAAAAGCCTCTTTTGAAAATTCAAGTTTAATTTTTTATAACCTGAGTTTTAAAAAAAGTTAAATTAGAGGCTTTCTAGTTTTCCTGGGCATCCGACCTCAAAGTCTGCAAAGGCAAACATGTATGCTAATATCTTACTACAGAGCATAGGTTAGTAAATATACAAAAATTAAAACAATGCACACTATTTTATGAAGAATATGGAGATAAAAAACAGTATTCAATATCAAAGGCCAACAATACAAAATACAACATGTAGGAGCAGAGCAGAGCAAACACGGACCTCTAAAACATCAAAGGTGGGATCAGGTGCCATGGAGGAGTGAGCATCCCTTGCTGACCAGTAACACCCGCCGTGTGTTCGTTGTCATGATCAGGAAATAACGGAAAAATCGGTCGTCAATTCAGTGAATGAATAATGAACTAATAATGAGTATGAAAAACGTCAGTCGGGATTTGACTCAATGATAAACATGATAAATTGCTTTTGCTGACAAGGTCATTGTATCGACCAAAGAATTTACGAAATGCTTATTTCGTGATAGCATCAAAAATATTGATTTTGAATTTTTTCACTTGCACAAGGATAAACGATCGATCATGATCAATATTATGCCACTCTGCTTAGTGCATTTTAGACCATTATTGATTTCACTTGGGTAATTTAAAACAAAATGATAATTAACGAGCGTCATAAATATTTTCACTACATATATACGGGATGCGCAACCCAATCCGATGGTGCTAGGTTTATAACAATGCTCTGAATAGGGATATTCTATTTCCATCAAATAACAGGAGTTTTCAACTTCCTGTAGTATCTTTGAAATTTACATACCGCTGAAAAATACTATAAACCAATAAGAAATAAATAAACAAAATATATTTCAATAATTTCAAGTTGTTTGAATAAATATTTTGTGTCTGGCGTCGTTCAAACTATACGAATCCATGATTTTATGATTGGACGATGATTCGTTTGGATAGCCGAGGTAGCTTTTCCTTTCAATTTTTATAAAATAGGTCTCGCAGTTTTCGCTGTATAATCTCACTGCACACATGCCTATTTGGTTTCTATACTAATTGTATCAGAAATATTCATCAAGCTTTTTTCGTTTTATATAGAAAGTGATCATTTTACTCAGAACTCTTTATTAAAAAGCATTTTAACCCTGGTTCTTGTGCACTTTCGGAGACCGTAAATTAAGTTCAACCTAAAAAAACCCAATTTCTTTTTAGGACAAGTGGATTTTCATATCTAAAATTCAGGTATACATTAAGTATATCTTGAACCATTCATTTAGACAAAAACGCCATTGCCTACGAAGTTTTTGTTTAAATAAACATTTAAATAGTCATATGCTTCGTACGTTTAAATTCCAAATTTGAATGTTTCTTTGCATTTCGTTCTATTAATATTTGCGTTGACTTTTTTTTATTTTCAGGTTCATCGGAACCGTATAAAAGATATCAATTTGAAATTTTGATTTATACCCTAGCTCCAATTATTCCAGCAATCATATTTTGCCTGATGATAGTCTTTGCGGGAAAATATATGCAACAAAGGTAAATGCATTTCCTTTTGTGAAATAATAATTACTGAATTGTTAATTAATGTTACATTTTTATTTATTGTATAAATTTATTCTAATTGCACTGCTAATTATAACATACCTGATAAAGGTTGTTGCAGAGATGCATACATGTAACAAAGATTAAGGCAAAAACATTTTGTAGGAGTATCAAAGGCATCGGTGAAATGAATGATTTAATTGATTATATTGAAGACATAATAGTAGATACATGTATACGTATTTCTATTTATATTATGATTTAATATCACTAAATTTTAAAATACAGGTTTAGGCGGAGAAAAACAACTACAAAGAACTTTGTTGGTAAAATTCATGATAACTTTCAGCCATTTTTACGAGGATTTTAATTTGAAATACTTGTATTTTTCAAACTATAGAGCTAATTATCCAATCCTATAAATTTAATGTGTTTCTGATTTTTTTTTTGTGTTTTAAAAGATATTCCTCCGTATGACATAAGTAAACACAGAATGCATCACTCGAACGGCAATCTTCAGAACTCAGCATATTATAAAACAGAAACTGAAAATTATAGTACCATAAAAACAGAAGTAGACGAAATCAAATTATCCGCATTTAGTCAGGAGGAGAAATTCGATGACGGGGTGTATAACAAACTAACTCTCCGTGTAACCGGATATGAGGAACCAATCGCACGGAAACAGCTCACGAGGAGATATTCCGATTCCTCGTCGACATATATGAAAAGTTCCGACTTCAGTTTACGACGAACTGAGGAAGTACACAATCCCTTCCAGAAACACAGAAGATTCTCATCATTACGAATGAAGAACATACATAAAGAAAACACTGGCGGTGAAATGAATCGTTTACATACAATGGAAGCTGGAGAACGTAATGTATGTCTATCTTCAACGAAAAGTGAGGAATGCTTTCCTTTAGCGTTAGATGGGGAATATGTTTATGATATGGCTAAATTTGAAGAACGTAATGAGACAGTAGGTCTTAACCACAGGCTGTTGTTCCTCAAAGAGTTATCATCTCATCTTCTAAATCAAAAAAATAATATAAAGAAAAATATGGAGATTCCGGAGTAATTCAATTTCTTTTCTTTAGTTTTTGTATTTAAAGATTGATACTAGTATACACATTGTACAACCTGCTATTTTGATCGTAAGTAAAAATACTGTTACATATCACAGTACATATATGCTAAAGAGTCTGACTTTGAAAACCTGAAGAATTCTTTCTTTAAAATTTCAAGTCCCTATATATACCTAATAATTTAATTCTTTCTAGTTCTTACATATTCTTACTGGTAAAATGATCAATATTTACCTGTACATTCCTTATTTAACGGGTCTTTCAGTCTTAAAACAAGTATCAATGCTCAGTGACTATAAGTCTCATATGGTTATGTAAATAACATTCTACATTAAGATAAACATGTGTAGTGTAGAAAGACCACTGATTATAAAATGCGCACCGTTATTAGCAGATTTGTTTTTGTTTTTTATATAAAAGCAGAATTTATTAAAAGAAAGCGTTTCTTGTTGCTTTCAAGTCTATATTTAGTTATATCGACGACGTAATCATTTGACAATGAAAGCTACTTCATTCATTTGTAGGCCCGATATATTCCTGTAAACTTGAAATGACAGTAACCACAGAGGCTGACACATTTGTTTCATATGTAGATATTTTACTACAGAAAACCGTTAGGGTAATGCTAACAAGTTAACAACTAAATGTAATGCTAGCGTGATGACTAGTTTTGTTTTCATCCCAAACTTTCCCTAATATAATCCATCAAAAAACTAGCTCAGTTGACTTGGCTTCGGCCTTTCATTAATAACAGAGGAACATAATATACAATATATCCTTACACCAATACATGTATCTGGGGTTTTATTTCACATTCGATGCACAAAAGCTTGTTAAATGTACGTATGTTTATTAATTCAGACAAATTATTGACAAACAATTTGATGAAAAGTCTCGTTTATAAAAGTCTAAAACTAAATTGTTTAAGGATTTCTCTGTCACAAAAATGACAAGGGACACGCGACGCGTAATTTGTAGGTAATGGAATGCTTTCTCTTTCCTCACACCTGCTCACACCCCTGCTGTTTTAAAGGTTAGTGTTTGGTCCATTTCTTATTTGAATTGATTTGATGGACTTTTAGGCTTAAGGTCATTCCCTATCTACTTATTATTTTCATATCTTTTATATTAACTTATTTTAACGCTATTTAAAGCCCTTCATAGATTGGACACTCCATATAACATTTATATTAAAATTTCATAGAATTTTCAGAATAAAGAAAAATTTGCAACTTTTACAGAAAAAATTGCCATTTTTAAAATGACAAATGCTCATATCAAAAGAGTTATTTTTAGAAACTTACAGATAGAAGAATCGCCATGTTAAAGGTTGCATCGCCCGGCATACCAATGCTTATTAAATAAATAATTCATTAAAACAAAAAAAAATGGAAAACATAATCTAGGATTTATGCTATTGATAAAAGAGATTATTCTTTATTCAAGCCAAAATTGGTCAAATTCAAATTCAGGTTTATATTTAATGGCCTTAGTCCACTAACTCCATTTTCACATTCCATACGTAAAGTTCGGAATAAAATAAATTCTTCAGAAGAAAAAAAAACTTATTTTATCCTGAAACCGTCATATTAATCGAACATGTTTAAGGTAAACATTGGATAAAATAAGTATAAACACCTATAAATATGACTTTGTATTTTGGTTTCTATTTCACAAAGGGGATATATTTGATAACTGGAAATATTTTCAGTACAATCCAAGCATGTCTTACGTTTAAAGTTTTAATCTAAAATTTAAGTGATCCATTACTATCTCTTAAACTTTAGATTTGAATTTCTAAAGTACCATATATAAACTGTTGTTAATGTAGAATTTTAATTGTGACTCTTCTGTTCTTAAAAGATTTTTAGACATTAGAAAACAATGTAGAATTTATTAGTTTTTAAACACTTTAAACTCCGTTTCTTCCTTTGTTGCATAATTCTTTAAATCTTGTCATATGGCTCTTGTGAAGGCGATGGAAGTAGAAAAATTAGATGTGATGAAAAGGGCTGTATGGTACCATGAATAGAATACAGAGGAAACCGGACGCCAGGCAACCTTTGATTCGAAATGCTCACTTTAGAATTTAAAAAAAATGTAGAAGATGGGCTCAAAATGCAAAGTTCATTCGGAAAAGAAAATTATCTGTCATCATGTGGTCTAGCTTTCAAAATTTGAAGTGGTAACTTGAAGTGAATTTTAAAAGGATACAAGAAGGATGATTTCACTTTAAATTAAAAGGAACTTTGAATATGATATGTACATTTTATGACGTCTTGGTTTTAAAAACATGAAAAGATAGGTACGGAATATTTTTTAACACTTCTTGATAATCATATGAATAATCTATAGAACAATTTCGAATTCAATTTTTTAAATTAAAAAAAAGTCAAGATTAATTCAATTTCCAACAGCAAAATTATTAAATTAATTTTCAATACTTTTATTATATTTCCTATTTGTATACTTCCCGATTTTTAGTATATTAATTGTACATGACTGTATATATAAAGTTACATTTCATTTAATTGAACTAAAATTCCATAAAAACGAACACAATGATAAGAATAAATATATCCTTCTACCTGGTAATAACTATACATGTATTAATGGAGGAACAAAAACAGTCAAGAGTGAAACAGGGGTGTGTTCCATCTTGACAAAGTAAGAAATTTTAAACAGATAATTATCTATAACAGTTTAAAAACAAACAATTTAAAAAAGAATGTTAAATAAAAAGAAATAATAAATAAATAAAACAAAGAATAATAAATGTTATTATCAAATATTTTTTTTTCATATTTTATCAACGTTACCCAAATCTCGTGACTTTGACTGATAAGTCATGAGTTAGTGAAATCTATATGTCGATACTCCACAAGAATTTAAATAAAAATCTTCATCGTCTCCCTTGCACAACAATAATAACCTTGATTCTCCTGTGCATTGAAATCATCAGAGCATTTATCTTTCTCATAGAATTGTTCTTCAACCAATGGTTAGGAGTAGCTGTAACATTTTAAAGCCAACAAATCCCCCCCCCCCCCCCCGCCCAACGAATCCCACGAATTTTTGATTTAGGATAGAATTTACAGAATCCAGCTGGTTTGGTACATGATAATGTTTGTCAAAACTCGTCAAAACTGGCTACTTTTTCCCAGTCTGAACATGCTTAAAACACAACGCATACGACGCGTACGTGTGCGTGTAAGTGTAAAATTGACGTAAAGTCGCCAAGCTCTCGGACCAAATTAGTGCAGAAGGTTTCTGCCAGTTTTAGGATAAAAATTATTAGTATGATTGTCTACTGTATGAATGTCGGTTTCAGTGATAATGCCTCGACGATAACAGAGATGGCATGATGAAAAACCCTACCTTGATGTGACGTTGTTACGTGCCAACGTCACCTTAATGGTTGGTTAGAATCTCTTCAAGTTACTTCCTGACAGCCGAAAAAAAACTTTTTGGTTGAAAAGTTAAAAACAAACTGCACAGCAATATGTTGTTGTCTCTATATACACTTATGCAATTGAATTACCAGACCCAATGTAACTTCCGACAGCCATACCATGATTGCAAGAAATTTATACTGACTGTAAATATGCAAAAACGATGTCTATCATTCAAATGTATCTTTTGGCACTACAGATTGTGATCACAAAATTGTCAACATCAATATGAGCGTGTATTTGGTTCTTTTTTCACTTTTCCCACGTGACGCCATAAATTTCATGATTGAGTAGTTTTGACAAGTGATTTGAGTGCAAAGTAACCAAAAGACACATTTGACGAATCACGTGATATAGCCGGTCACGTGACCCCATCCGTAGCGTTCTGTCACAAAAGCTGAAAGATTTTTCTGAGTTTTATATTTCTTTCCATGTAAGTTAATTTTTATAACAAGAACAGTTAATTTGCCAGAAATGGTCAATTCTCTGCAACAGAATGGGTGGATAACAATATCCTTTCAAAAAATAAGCATGGCGACCATCAAAACTCAAATCTTCTGCTGCGGGAGAGACGTTTATTTAAGGCGGATAGAGAATGGATGTCTCCTTTTAATCATATCTAATATGTTTAAAATCTTAAGTGAACGATATCTTAGGTATTTAATAATTATATTATTTTTGAAATGTTCAGCTATTTTTCAAAGTGTAAATTGGAGGTCTTTGATAGTTATCTCGAAAGAATAAGCAATTGCAAATTCAGAATGGCAGTATCTATCATGGCTTTGTTTTGTTTAATATAGGGTCATTACATAATGAAACAATGCTATAAAAACAATGGACAATGATCAAGTATTATTGCAAGTGTCAATGAGTAAGCGCCGATCCTCAATCTGGCATTTGGCGCATACGGTTTGCAGAAACGAGGAGCCATATGGTGCTGACGACCCTAGAGGGTAAGCAGAAGTTGCCAGCGATGGTTTGTTGCAAATTCTGCCAAGTGGATTGCTGTACGTGAATATCAAGACAGCAATCCATCCGCCAACAAGTGGTGGACAATTTGGCAAGCAAGCCATTATGTCTTACGCAACTCAGTGATTCACAAAGCAATTCAAAACAATATGCAGGGTAACAACAATGGTCAATGTGGCAAAGCAATACAGTACAACACAACAATGCATCATCAAACATGATTTTTTTTTTTGGGGGGGGGATTATTATAGGGGATAAGAAATGCAATTCAACTCGATACAATGGTGACTACTATAAGGAATAGGATTATGGGATAGTGTGTGGGCTTCTTTTATAAGCCATGCACAGATACTGTAGTTTAGGGGAGGATAGGGAAAACTTTTTGACTGGAAGTCATAAACTTGGACAATGCCGTTTGAATTGTAGTTGTAAATATAGAATTTCCAAGATCTGAAAAATGTACACAATCGAGGAATAACTTGGGCTGATCAATTTTTATATCTGGGTGACGTATGAGAGTCCCATTTAACTTCTGCACAACAAAGCAACCAATAGAATTATTAATTCTTTTTCTAGCTTTCTCTGCAGCTTCGCTTGAAATCATGTAACGCCAGTATTTGCGAGGAAGTATATTTGACCATACAAGAAGAAAGCTAGGTAATTTTTTATGAAGAGAGGCTAATAATGACTTCATGGCTATTTGTAGTTCTTTAAGGGACTGAAGGCCAATACTGTTGCCACCACAGTGAACTAATAGTACTTGAGGCATGATTTCATTATGACAATTTAACAAACTGCTGATGTGTTGATCAAGTTGCTCCCATTTTAGCCCCCCTGCTCCAGACCAGGTTATATCTATCTTAAGGTGCTCCAGAGACAAGTTTTGGCCAATTGTTGAACGTGTGCAGTAATCTTCGGCTCGTTTGTTAATGGAAGATCGAACAATCCATACCTTACAGCGAGTTCCTGCAAACTTAGCTTACAGTTAGTAAGACTGACTACCTATAAGACTATATTACTTGGGCGAACATAAGACTTAAAAGCGTTGGATTTCCATCTACCCATGGTTTTAATTTCTTGCTCTGGAATACCTTGCATATATAATGCAGGGGCGTACTTTTTTTTCCAAATCTTACTTACACTATAGGAAATGTTAATTCCAAGCCTGTTTGCCCCCCCCCCCCCACTTTTAGAAATGTACCGAAAATGTAATTTAAGAATTGGTACTAAAAGTAGTTGACACTGAAAAAAAGTGTTGATATATCAAGCTTGAGGAATGATAGAGCTTTCTTTAGTATTTGATTGAATTGATAGTAGGTCAAGGGTGAGCCGTCCATGTCGCATAAGAACTGTGATGTTTGAGTTTGTGATGGTCTATGGGCCATGAATTCTAGTATGTTGTGGAATAGGACCTGATTTTGTTTTGTGCTATTAATTTGCATTGTTGTGCCCTTGCCATGCTGATCTGTTTTTGTTTTCCCTTATGTGATCCGAATGCATGATTGAGATATTGATACATTTTCTATTGACAATGGGGAACTGCAGGAATTTGCCCTAGTGGTAGTTATCTCACCGACTCTAGAAGAATGCAAGGCCATATACAGAAGAGAAGAGTAATTTTTCATAATAACTGCGGCAAACGTGTTGCAAAGAGTCTATTATCTTGACTAATAGGGGGAATGTTATCGGACTTCTTGAATCTTTTCTATGTTTAAGTTGTTTAAAGCCATTGAGCATTTTTTTTGATTATGAAAAATTGGCATGGGTCTGGGAAATTACCAAGTTTTATGTTGAAGCTCAAGCCTGTTAGGTAGGTTTTGGCTGTAGAGTATGATGTCCCCTTTGACGATAGGTAAGCGATATAGTTTATTAATTGGTCTATGGGAGGGGGCCACAGTTTCGTTAAGTTAAATTTTTTTCTAAATTGTGCAAATGAGTCAAGACCTTTCTGGTATATTTCTTGAGTGTTACGAGAGACTGATGCTGTGAGTAGCTTGTTCTACTTCCTGCTCAAATGGTTCCAGAATTCCCAAGGAACTTGGCAGGGATAGTAGTCTGCGTAGGGGGCCAGCTTCCTGAACTTTTGCCACTGAAAACGAGATATGGCATCAGCAATAGAATTAGAATGACCTGGTATATGTTCGCAGCGGACTTAGATATTGTATTTTAATATTTTGTAAAGGAAGAGCCTGAGGAGGGACATAACTCTAGGTGACTTTAATGTTTTTTGGTTGATTATCTCGACAACAGACATGTTATTGATATGCAAGATTTTTTTTTGCCTTGGAGTTTGTGGCCCCATATGTAAATTGCAAGAGCGACAGGGACTAACTCCAGATAAGTCAGGTCTCTACAATCGTGTTGTGTTCATTCTGAGGGCCATTGAAGGCAGGACCAATGTGTACCGAATATGACCCCACACCCGAGTGAACCAGAGCTATCTGAGGATATGTGAATAGTGTCCTTATCTGACCAGTGAATATCTGGGAATACAGTTGTGCCATTAAAGTCGGACAGGAACTCTAGCCATATATCTACGTCTTCGCGAAGTGCCCTTGATATAGTGATATAATGGTGTTGTTTGTATCCCTGTGACAGGCTGTCATAAAATCGCCTACAAAAGGGTCTCCCTGCAGGTATATTGCCTTGGAAATAAATGCCGATCCGACTAACGATTGCATTTCCTTAAGAGTAATTTTGCGACGTGAGGCAACATTTTGTAGTCGGGCTTTAAGGGCATCAACTTTATCTGTAGGGACAAATATAGTTTGGGTGATGATATTAATCCCTAAGCCTAGAAATGTTAGACATGTTGTAGGACCTTCGGTTTTTTCCTCTGACAGAGGAACACCTAGTGTTTCGCAAGTTATGTCAAATGTTTGCATGAGGTTTTTGCACACAAGAGTGTTTGCAGGGCCTGCAAAAAAACTCATCAAGGTAGTGGACTAGGGTGTCAATATTGGCTCGATCTTGTACAATTCAATGGAGGGCTGTAGCAAATTTTTCAAATGTGGCGCATGCTATGGAGCAACCGAATGAGACGCACTTATCGAAATAATAATTGTAAAAATGAAAACCAAGCAAGGAGAAGTCTTCGGGGCGAATAGAAAGTAGTCTGAATGCATTAGAAATGTCTTTTTGCCTAGCAAAGCTCCCTTGCCAAGTTGTTTTATCATTCTTACTATCGAGTCGAATGATGTATAATGAACGGTGCATAGATCTGGGTCTATAAAGTCATTAACACTATTTCCCTCCGGTGCAGATAAGTTACAGATCATACGCCACCCCCTTGCTTTTTGGGAACAATGCCTATTGGGTTGCACTTGATATTTGACATAGGGATATTCTTGAATGGCCCAGCTATTCTACCTAATTTTACCTCTTGATCAATTTTTTCTTGCAGCTGATATGGATTTGTTTGTGCCGATTTCATGTTTTTAGATTTTTGGAATTTCCGTATACCCGAATAGCAAATGTTGAAACCATATTGAAAACCATTGATTAATTCCTGAGCAATGTGTTGCAAGGGATAGTCTTTTAGCATTGATTTTAGAATGTTAACGTTGACTGGAGTTGGGGCCAAGTCTCAGAGGCCTTGGTTGGTTTGGAGGGAGCCCTCAACCCTGAAATCTGCTTGGGGCTGACGGGGATGTTCGGCTTGGGATGAACAAAAGTACTCTGAGCGAAATGCCTGATTGTTTTGCCAGCGGCAATTTATGAGTGGATGATTATTGGAGCATTTAATGCAGTTGTGTTGATAAGTGCAGTATGGTCTGCCGCATGTGCCTTTGTAATTGAAGTCGAAGCATTTTGGAGATTTAGATGTATAATTTGGTGCTTGATGCGATAGAGGGCTTTGGCCATGTGTTACATACAGAAACCACAATTCTGTATCGACAGACCCCCAGTCCAGAGTATGGTTTCTAGCACGCTTTAGTCTGAACTGTATGTCGTAATTGAGCCAGTTTAGGTTTGATGATCGCTGTGCAGCAGTACGGATGATGTTAATGTATTTCAGAATTGACTGAATGTGTTCAGGGTACTTTGTTAAGTAGATGCTACTGAATATGAGAAATGCATTTGTCCATGTTTCGATTGAAGTAATTTTGATTTCCTTATGCTTAGCCTTTAACAATAGCTCGCCAGCAACAAATGCGAGCTGTTGCTGGGGCTCATCGTTTGGTTTGAGTGGTAATAGTTTGTGAAGATGGATGATTACATTATCAAAAATATTTTGTCTCAGGCTATCTGATACATGCACACCCAATGCGTCTGAGATGCTATTTAATGAATTTGGTGTTGATGCATTTGAATTAGAAATTGTATTAGTACATGGTGTACCTGCAGAAAACACTGTTGGTGATGCCTCCGATTCTGAGGGGCCAGGAATGTATTACTGATGACGTTGTAGGCTGGTTTGATAAGGCTGGAGGGATGACCGCAGGAGTGACCTGGATCGCTTGAGTCACAGTGCTTGCAGCAGAACCGGTTGAGTCACAGTACTTGTAGGTCTGAAGCCAGTGGAGGGTTTAGCCTTCCTGGCGGCAGCTTGTGCACGGCCCGGCCTGGCACAAGGCAATTTTGATGCCCTTTTTGCACGGAGCATCTTTGATACAGTAATCCTCTAATTTGGTCGAAACTTGGAGCTGATTTTTCTTGCGTCTCAATTGATCGAAATAGGTGAAGCAAAAAGGATGTGTGCGCAAGCGCATTAGGGGACGACCATTTGGTCCTGAGGGGGGGGGGGGGGGGCCTGGCAAATTTTTCTGTGACGGATTATTTATTTTCATGCCTGTCGAGGACAGATTATCTATTTTCAAGATTATCAAGGACAGATTATTTATTTTCTTCTATGTCTTACCGTACCTTGATCAATTGATTCTAAAAAACTAATCATTTATATACCATATTCGGATACAGGATTTGGGGAGGGGACAGGTGTAACTTTGTTTAGGCAAGAGGTCTGGGGCTGCCGTAAGGGCCCCAGTGGGTCCTGGGCGAAGCCCTGATGGAGGCCAAGGGAGTACACCCACCCCCACCCCCCTGACCCCCGAAGCTCTTGGGGTTTCGTGTATTTTAAGGGTAAAACCAGGCACTATTATAGTGGTATTGGTTAATATGAATCAAAGTATGACATAATTAATACTGGTCATACCGTACTTTGAATGAAGTAAGTTCAGGGAGCAAAGCCACCTGAAGCTCTTGGGTTTTTCAATACCGGTATGTATAAGAGTAAACTTTTGTAGGAATTAGTTAGATGTGTACCAAAGTATGACATTATTTAGTCATATCATACTTTGAATGAAAAGGGCCCAGGGGGCGAAGCCCCCTAAATCTCTTGGGTTTTTGTGTATTTTAAGAGTAAAACTAGGCACAAGAATATTGGTATTGTCCCAAAGTATGGCATTATTATTATTATTCGTATCATACTTTGAAATTTGAAGGGAGGGCCTGGGGTCGTACACATGTACGTCCCCCTTAAATCCGCCAGTGTATATTTTGTATTAATTTATCTGGAAAGTATAATTATTCGACAAGAAAATTTATCTTTTGTGGTGTATAAGAATTGGTTTGTATTTAACGGTAGTCATCACACCTACTAATTAAGTGCACATTGTCATGTTGATAAACTGACTTAAGTATCCAGTCTGGTAATCTGATTTTAAATACTATTTGGTTCTAAAATGGCGAGCGAAGAGAGCCAAAAAAAAATTTGAATTGAAGACTTTTGAGATTAAATTACACGTAAATAAAAAAGGTATTTTTATAATATTTAATTATCAGAAGTAAAGGTCAGATTATTTATTTTCTCTGTAGTGGAGGACAGATTATTTATTTTCAACATTTTCAGGGACAGTTTATTTATTTCCAAAATCTGCCAGCCCCCCCCCCCCCCCCCTCAGAATCAAATGGTCGTCCCCTTACGCGACTTTGTGTTATTTTGGAAATTTGTTTGAGGGCAGAGGGAGTTATTGCACTTAGACTATTCTTCTTCGATAACTGGCATTTACCGCACATAGCGGTAAATGCAAGTAATTGCTTAATTAAAAACACACCTGTTTTCAAAATTGTTTTCACTGGGCAAAATAACAACCATTTTTAACCATCTGCCTTCCTTCACTAAAACGACCAATCCAATCATTGATGGAATTTATAAGAAGTTAGTTGTCTTATTAAACTATGTACAACGTGTACAAATTATTACAGTCTACTTCAAAGGGATTTCTAAGACCTACCACAAATTTTACACTTGTTTGTTGAACGAGTATGACTTAAAAAAAACTATTTTTCGTCATCTGCATAGTGACGTCATTTTCATATTGTGACGTATCAAACAAGAAGTAAAGCGTTATTCAGTATATGCTTTTTATAGAACTTGTGTATGGCTACATGTGTACATGTGTGCTTTGGTATTTCGAACCCTATCATCACTTACATGTAGTCCAACAGATGTTCAATGAGAAAAAGAGGGAGTTTACAGAGACCAGTCGTGTGGGTACATGTGACAGTTTTAGAGTAAGCTTTGACTAACCTTGATTATATTTTGCCGGGGATAAACACGCCAAAAAATTAGGCAAATGACATGCTCTTGCGCCAGTGAGACGAACATCAACGTAAAATTGCCCAGCTCAAAAATCTAAAGCACAATCAGTTTCTTTTAGTTTTAGGGTAAATGTAATGTTTATGAAAGTCTACTGTATTAAAAGCAGTTTTTGTGGTACTTAGTTGGCGATTCAACATGCGGCAGGATGAATTAACTTATCTTAACGTGGCTCTGTTACGCGCCAACATCAGTGTCACGGTTGCGCAGGTATGTTAAAGTTACAACCAAATATTGTACTCGCCTATATGATATGACGTCATAATAAGTTATATG